>NW_009606752.1:0-6099 GCF_000690535.1 Cariama cristata | reverse complement strand
TGCCTATACACAAAAGATTAAATTCAGGTTCAAGTTTCTTACGCTGGAAGCAACTGAGGGTCAAGTGAATACAACCACCTGTTGTTACCTATTTTTGCAGGAGGCACACGCTACTTCAGCTTCTATCTTTCGGGCTGTTACCTATGAGGGAATGGAAGCGTGTTGTTTTTAAGAAGGCAACTCTTCATTGGAAATTTAGTTCATGGCGTAATTTGCCTCCCTATGCACATAGCTAGTAAATAGGCCAGGGAATGTTACAGAAGTGATTAGCAAAGCAAACCCAAGACACCTCAAGAGATGCCCGAACTACACAAATCTGTCTTTCCCTGAGTTCAAGGAACACCCTAAACAACAGAAATTGTTGTTATGAATCCTGGGTGCCAGAGGGCTCTTCCTGCTCTCCTCCACGGTGTAAGCCGAGCGCACGACTGCCCCACCTGCTCCTGCCCTGGGGTGTTCCTTGAAAGACAGATTTGTGTAGTTCGGGCATCTCTTGAGGTGTCTTGGGTTTGCTTTGCTAATCACTTCTGTAACATTCACTGGCCTTTATTCTCTGTTGGGTTTGCTTTGCTAATCACTTCTGTAACATTCCCTGGCATTTCTGCTCTGAACTGGGGCTTAGTCCATGTGCAAGTACAGTACTGGTCCAGATACGAAACTGAGGGTGTCAGTTAATCCCCGGTGCCACATCCACTGTCCCTTCTTCCATCACCTCCTCTCCATGGACTGTTTTCCAGTCCCTTCCATCTCACCCCAGGTCAGATACTTGCACTCTGGCTCAGTGCTGACAGGGGCTGGCGGCCCTCGGGCCAGCAGCAGGAACAGCTCTGACCCTGGCTGTGGGGTTGTCCCTGGGACTGAGCACTTGGGGCCCAGGGCTGGTGAACTGGGCCATGGCGGGGTCTCTGGATGGTGAGGGGATGATGAGGAGAGACACCCTGTGCTGGTGTGACCCAGGGCATCCTCCTGTGGCCAGAAGGAAGGACAGAGCACCGTCACTCTCCCCACGGGGGCTGATCACTCTCCTTTGCTTCTCTCCCTGGGTTTCCCCAGTGCTGGCAGGCCCCACAGGGCTTCAAGGCCAAGCAAATGCTGAGATGCCAGGGGCTCCTGGGGCTCAGGACAGCTTTGGGCATATCTGAAGCTGAGGTGTGGCTGCCCCTTTGCTTCTGCAGATGCAGTTCTTTGCTACCCCCTTCATGGTCAAAACTGTTTCTCCTCGTGGCATGTGGACTGGACAAATGCCATGTCCTTGTGAGTCTGGGAGGACTTCAGGGAAACAAAGGTCCCAGCACACACACAGGTAGGAGGACAGTGGAAAGGAGCCATGTCAAGGTTTTTCTGCTGTTTCCCATCTGTACTCAGACATCTTTGTGCATCAAAGTCAGCTTGTTTTTCCTCCAAGCTGCATAGCTTTTTGCCAGCGAAAGCAAGTTGAGCTGAACTGGTCTTTGGTATAACTCGGCTATTTTTGTTTTCAGTTGTGTGCCTACACTTTTCCTTTTTTCCAGCTTTTTTTTCCCCCTGCTTCTCCCCAGTTCCATTCTGTATTAAGGGTAATTATGATTTGGCTTGCTGTACAGATCACCAAGTAGGTAGATACAGGATATATATAAAATAGATACATATAAGTATAGGCTGGTCTATACTTTCAGAGCTGTATGCTATGGATAGGGTTACTATTTGCTAATTATAATTTCTTTTCAACATTCTGAAATAGGTAAGCATGGGGACAGCAGTGGAGGCCTCCTGCTGAGAAGCTGGGCTCAGTCTAGAATGACAAGAAGCCCACCATGACTGATGGAGTAGGAAGGGAGACAGAAAAAGGAGCACGGCAAATCAGCCATTAAAGTCACGGCCAAAAGCTGGTCACTCCTGCATACAAGGAGGGAAAGTGTGGGCTGGAGAGGCAGGGGGCTCTGCTGGTAACAAAAGCCACAGGTAAGCAGCAGGTCCTCTTCAGAGAAGGTGACATGCGTTGGAGTCTTTCAAAAGGGCCTTTGAAACTGCTGTGAATTGGGGCCCTGTGACAGTGAGGGGGTCATCAGCCTGCAGCACATAAAACTATCACTGAAACAGTTTGGATGGTGGATACTGTTCTGTGGGGTTTGTTTTGGAACTCATTTCATTGAGCTGGAATTATTTCTTTGCAATAATGTGACAGGGATCTTCTTGCACTGGTGTTCTCTTTCTAGAGCACGTCCTGACATCCTTTGTCATTGTAACTTTCCCCTCTGTTCCTGAGAGGAGCAATGGCCACAATGGGGAACGACTCCTGTGAGTAACAGCTTCACCAGCAGGCTTGAACTTTGTGCATCCCCAAAGGCCACGGACATGGCTGGTGCTCCATCCCTGAATGTTGATGGGCTGGCAACGTAGAGTGAATTCTGGGGCGTTTCCTGATAGCAGCCAGGCTTACCCACGTGTTCCGTTAGACACAGAACTTAAAAACTGTGTTAAAAACGCATACTGTGAACACAAGGTGGTGGGTGGGAAGTGGAATGGACCGTGTCCGTTTGAGGAGGCCATGGCAGTGGTCTCCCTGTAGGTGCTGGCTTTAAGCTGGACAAGCACACGTTACCCTCTCTGCACCCTTGATGTACTCTTATTCTTCCTCAACACCCATCAGGCTCCAAGGCTGATGGGTTGTGTTCTTTTCATTATTGGTGACCCTGCACCCCCTCGGTAGCTGAACAGTGCAGTGCAAAAAAGAGGTTGCTCTTGATAGCCCTGGGAATCCCTGGGAAATGAGGGAAATACTGCAAACTGTTTCTCCCTGCTGGTGGGAGTAGTTGCAGCCTTCTTGGTTGCTTACCCAGTGTTTTTGCTGAGGTATAAAAATGAAAAGGAGAAAGCTGATCTTCCTGACCCCCACATAAATATTCCCCCCAGCTCAAGGTGAACAGACAAAATCTCTGGGGGTGCGTTGTTTTATTGAACGTGTCTCAAATATCCAGCATCAGGGGAGTTGTGTACAGCAAATGGCTGCAGGTGCCTGGGGCTTGACCAGCATCACCTGGAAGGGGAGAAGCAGAAAAAGGTGTTTTCCATTTGTCTGGGTCCCTGTTCCCCTGCACGCCCCCCTGAGCCAAATGCTCAGGATGATCACACTGTGTCTCTCTCTGTCCCCTTTTGGTCAGGGCTGCCTGTGGGTGCAGTGGAGGTTTAGTATCCCGACCGAGCAGACTTGTCTTCCACTCCTTCCCCATGGCTCCTGCACTGGGGTTTGGAGAGATGGCCTTTGTGCAGTGCAAGCACTGTTCAGTAACAACCACAACCTTGGTGCATGGCCAGCACCGTTCTGGCCATGAGTATGAAGCACAGGAGTGCATGGGCTGATGTGGGGAAAGTTCCTCCATCCCAGCCAGACCCAGTACAATGGTGTCCAGAGGTCTCTTCCAACCTGCATTATTCTAGGATACAATGGATCTTTTCCTTGGAGAGCTCTCTGAAGGCAGAAAAGACAGAGGAAGAAGGAAAACCAGAGAGGCAGAACAGAGATATCAAATGCACCCGTATAAATACAGCAGTTCTTCTGAGGAATGTTTCTGCCCTCAGACTGTTGATAGGAAATCAATTACATAAATCTGATGAAACAAGCTTACTTTTATCTACTCAGGCCACAAGGAGGGTGATGTTTGGGTACGGTATCATGTGGTCAGTTGTGTCTTAGGAACTCATAATCCAGTAGGAAGCCAGTGGCTGTGAAGGGGGCTGTAGTGCAAGAAATCACGCAGAGAGAACCCAAAACATTTGTGTTTCAAGGAACAGAGTGTGAGGGTGCGCAGATGTCAGTGAATGTATGGAAATGCCAGGGTGAGAGCAAGGTGGGGAAGCAAGATCGGTGTCTACAGCCTGCAGGGAAACAGAAGCAGGCTTTGTCCCCTTGGGTACAGTAATTGTCTCTGCCACCAAGGCCTTTGAGGAGCCATGTTGTCCTAAGGCACTGGGGGGGCCTCACTGCCTCCTTGCACAATCCCATTAGGGCTGGGAACTGTGATACCATTGTCCTTCACTCAGCATCACACACCCCACATCCCACTGCCCTGAGCAATGCCTGAGAGACAGGAGCTGCCTTCCCCGCGGCTGGGTGTCAGAGCTTGGCCCTTCTGCTTCCTAAAACAAACCCAGGGCTTTCTCGGCATCTGAGCTGCCTGCACATTACCTTGGCCTACCTGCAATCATGGCCTCCAATTATCTCCTCCAACGAGTCTGTGGGAGGCTGTGCTGGTAATGGCCCTCAGTGGGACTCAATAATACTTCAAGGTACTTTGGGTACTTCTGACTTTGACTTGTGGAAAGGTTTGTGCAATCTTCTCTCAGCACCTGAGGTTAAAGGACTCAGCACCAAATGCACCATGGGGCTCGTTAAAATAAAGCGAGCCCTTAGAAACCATGTCTCTGCCTGTAATTTTCTTCTAGTCATTTACAGTTAATTAGAGAGGTTTCCTAGTATTTTTATGGAGAAAGATTTCAAAGAGCTCCTAATAAAAATGAGTTTTTATTTTAAAGGGTGTAGCTGATTACTTTTCAGTTTAGAGAAGAGCTGACAGCAATGTTATCTGATTGATATTGTTCCAGGGTCTCTGCTAAGGAGGTTTGGACTGGTCACAGAAGCTGTCCCTTGAGGTCTGACACAGCATGGACAACCTTGCTCCTCACCTCCCCAACCTCATGATGTCTCTTATCACCCACCTGGGACTTGCATCCCTTTTCCTCACATCAGACCTCCCCACTCCAGTCTGCAACTGGACGTTACAGCTCCTTTGTTCCAGCTCCCACCTGCTTTCCTTAGAGACCTGGCTGCACACAGGCCAAGAAGGATTTTTGGTTTTTTTGAACAAACAAAATAAGTCTGATGAGATTCACCATTAAAATAAAGCACACTCCTCACCTGTATGCCAAGTACAAGGTGCCACCAACGAGGTTCACCTTCCACAAGGCATAACCATGTGAGAAATGTTTAAGAAAGATGTAAAATTATAAACCAAGCACAATTAAAGTGTTGGCTCAAGGCAGAAGTAGACCAACTACTGAAAGGTAGGCAAGCTCTTAACTCGCTGGAGCTCAAAGCAGTAACTGTATTGTTCAAGGATGTCTGAATGATCAAAGAGTAAGGAGAAGGGAAATCTAAAGAGCGATTGCAAGTGGTTATGTGCAGATAGGCTGCTGGAAAAGTGACTTCAGACATGGTCCATTTAGTTAGGACAGATGTAAATACACAGAAGATGAGGGAGATTACTGAGGTGTGAAAGATGAGTGTTCTGTTGTTGGTGTGGTGGCTGCAAAGGTGCTATTCTCAGGTGGAGTTTGTCTGTGTATGGTCAAGTGTGTCCATTGCTTTTTCCTTGCAGATACTGATACTTAGCACTTTCCATTTGGGTGACTCCACCTTGAGTGATCTCTCACTTAGTGGGGATTCAGTCACCACTCACCCCAGGCACACGCTCTCCCTGTAGAACCCCAAGGCTCTCCTGGAAGCTCCAGATTACCTTCCTGGAGAATGTCTTTGTCATATCTGAGCAAGCCCTGGGCATGGACCTCACTGACCATTCACCATCTCCACGCTTACCACACACCAAAGGGTGAGTCCAAAATCCAACCCTTGGTCTCTAACAGCTACCAATGGGACCATGAGCTTTTCTCTTCCAATTCCAAGGAGAGATATATCCTTTGGGGGTGAAATTCCATGGGCCTGTTGTTGACATCAGCTTTGGAAGAAGAGACCAGCCTTCAGTCAATGGGGTAGGAAAAATCTATGACACCTCCTGGCCTTCCAAAAAAGGGACGAGGATGAAACAAAAAAGGTTTCTCCTGGTAGGCCTTGGTGGCAGAGGCAACTGCCATAGCTGTCACTGAAATCGGGAATAAACCTCTTAACACCAATGTAGTATTAAGAAGCCGGCATTCTCTTTATTGCAGTGCTGGATGCACAGGGGATCGCTCCACCTAATGTGCATGCCAAGTAAAGTGAAGATACACATTATATACAACAAAACATTTGTATGTTCATACTACACTACATATTCATTGTTATTCACACAATTCTCACTTCTAATGTAAATTAGTCCACATCCTCAGTAAGCACTAATGAAGCCT
>NW_009606751.1:5869-6143 GCF_000690535.1 Cariama cristata | reverse complement strand
TAATAGATAATATACATATTCTCCCAATATCTTCCCTAATATTATATATGACTAGGTTTTTATGTGTATATATATAATATATGTTTAATATTCCCCAATAAATACAAGGAATATATATTCCCTGCAATGTGTTTTTCAAGATTTGGTTTTAATGTAATTGTTTTCATTTTTAATCGAGTTTTAAATCGCAATTTTAAATTTCATGGTCATTTTTAACCCCGCTGCAAAAAAAAAAAAAAGAACCCGACCGGAAGAATTCCCGACCGGAAGAATT
>NW_009606751.1:0-5801 GCF_000690535.1 Cariama cristata | reverse complement strand
GCACGAAAACACCCTGGGTTGCACCGCCCTTATCTTCAAAGTGACTCAGCGGCTTCAATTAATGCAATTAATTGAAATTTTTATTTTTTTTTTTGCAATATCCATCAATTTTTTCACCTGTTGGGCTCAACTCACTGTTGACCCATTTCTGCCCAAAATTTGCTCTGAGTTTTAAGCAAAATTTTTTGCAGGTAAAAGGGGTTTATCCTTTAATGATGCTCGCAAGGTCCCACTCCTTGGACACAAAAAAATTTGAAAAATTTGGGTTTATTTCAAACCTGGTTTCATTGGAAAATTCGATCTTGCCAAAAAGCTCTGTTTTCTGTTTTTCATCCAGGCGCTGATGGGAATTACAGAACTTGGGCATCAAACGTGCCGAGAAATTCATTTTCGGGGAGACGGGAGCAGCCAGCTCGGCAGCGCGGGATGTTTTACGCTTGCCGAAAGGAGCCTTTTGGGTGACTTTGAGGAATTTTAATGCCAAAAGTGAGATTGCAGCTGCTGGGGTCTTGAATTTGGGTTCCCTGCAAGGGTCTTTGCTAATTTGGGTGCCCCGCAAGCATCTTTGTTAATTAGGGTGCCCTGCTGAGGTCAATTTGGGTACCCTGAGAACATCTTAGGGTACCAGCCCACCATCTTTGCTAATTTGGGTGCCCTGTTGGGGTCTTTCCGTTGGGTGCCCTACATGGACCTTGGCTGATCCGGGTGCTATCTTATGGTCTTTGCTAATTAGGGTGCCCTGCAAGCACCCTTCCTAATTAGGGTGCCCTGTTGGGGTCTTTAATTTGGGTGCCCTGCAAGCATCTTCACTGCTCTGGGTACCATCCCATGGTCTTTGCTAATCTGGGTGCCATTTTATCATCTTTGCTAATTTGGGTGCCCTGTTGGGGTGTTAGACTTGGGTGCCCCAAGAGCATCTTTGCTAATTAGGGCACCCTGCTGAAGTCTTTAATTTGGGTGGTCCTGGGAGCATCTTAGGGTACCAGCCCACCATCTTTCCTAATTTGGGTGCCCTGTTGGGGTCTTTCCGTTGGGTGCCCTACATGGACCTTGGCTGATCCGGGTGCTACCTTACGGCCTTTGCTAATTAGGGTGCCCTGCAAGCACCCTTCCTAATTACGGTGCCCTGTTGGGGTCTTTAATTCGGGTGCCCTGCAAGCATCTTTGGGTACCATCCCACAATCTTTGCTAACATGGGCGCTGTGTTGCGGTCTTTCATTTGGGTGCTTTGCGAGCATCTTTGCTAATTAGGGTGCTCTGCAAGGGTCTTTGCTAATTTGGGAACCATCTCATGGTCTGCTAATTTGGGTGCCCTCCTAAGAGCCTTCATTAGGGTGCCCTGCATGGATCTTTGTTAATTAGGGTGCCCCGTGAGCATCTTTGCTAAACTGGGTCACAAGCAGCGCCGGAAAGCTTCAAAAAGATGCTATGGAGGTGACATCAGCTCCCACCTCGGTCCTAAACCCTCCGCGGGCGAGCACGGCACCGGTCAGGATGCCGACTGCATCCTTGCCTCAACCATGGCTTTGTGCCCCAAAAATCCTATGAGGAGCATGCGACGTACATCCTTGCGGAGGTACCCAGGCAGCTCCTGGGATGCCGCGGTGGCATCGGAGCATCCCGAAAACCCATCCGTAGCCCCCGCGTCGCGTTAACAGCTCGTATTTTACTAATTGTCCAAATCTAATGGGGGAAGGCGCTGGCGGGGGATAAAAAAAAAAAAAGGGTAATGGCCATCAGGCCAGCAATAAACCAAAATTAATGGTCCGTGGGAAGAAATCATGTCCACTTAATACCAGCTTTGAAACTCTAATAGAATAATGTAATATCGAGGGGGGGTTGCTCCATACGGGGGTCACTTACGGCGCCGTCCATCACACGCAGAGCAGGGCGTGCTCTGCCCGAGCCCCCGCTGCCCTCTGGAACGGGAATATTTGGGGAAGTCAGCAGAGAGAGCAAGAGCATCCTTCCACCGCCCGGGACCGCGGCCAGCAAGGAGGAGGGAGGGATAAATCCTGCGAGGGGGGAAGAGCCACCGGCATCTGGCGGGAGCTGGGCACCTTTTCTGCTGGTTTGGCGTTGGGAAGGGCGGCTTGGAGGGGAGCGTCGCTGGGAAACGCCTTGCTGGGGCTGTGCCCGAAGAGAATCTCTTTTTACTATTTTTTTCCATTTTCTTTTTTATTTTCTGGGGTTTTTTAATTTTTCCATCTTCGTTTTTCTTCTTTATTGTTCAATTTTCTTTTTCCATTTTCTTTTTTCTGTTTTCCAATTTTCTCGTTTCTATTTATCTTTTTTCTTTTTTTACCAATGTCCTTGTTTCCTTTTTAAATTTTTTTCTTTTTACTTTTTTCTTTAATTTTTTCTTTTTTCCAATTTTCTGTTTATTTCTAACTTTTTTCTTTTTTTACCAATTTTCTTTTTTCTTTTTTTAATTTTCTTTCTTATTTTTTTATTTTTCAATTTTCTTTTTTCTTTTTATTTTCTTTTTTCCAATTTTTTTTCTATTTGTTTAACTTTTTTATTTTTTTACCAATATTCTTTTTTTTCCCAATTTTCTTTTTTCTATTTATTATCTTTTTAACTTATTTTTCTACCAATTTTCTTTTTTCTTTTTCCTTTTCTTTTTTTCCAATTTTCCTTTATTTTATTATCTTCTTTCTTTCTTTCTTTCTTTTTCTAATCAGTTTTCTTTTTTCTTTTTATTTTTCCCTTGAGAAAGGAAAACAATTCCTGTGCCACATCACAGGGGGAAAAAACCCCACCCAAACCTCTAACACACCAGCATCCCCGCCAAGCCAGCAGCGCCACGGCCACACCACCCACGGATTCCCAATCCCTGTTTCCAGGATCTCCCATCCAACCCCTTCCCCAGCCCTGCTTCATCCCAGTAAAAATTTAATTATTTCAGGATTTTTGTTCACCCTGCGACAAAAAACCAAGCGCACGAATATCCCCACGCCCAGCAGAGAAGGATGGGGAGGAGGCACAACTCGAACTTCCCCTTCAGATTGAGAAAAAAAATAGACCCAATGCAAAAAAACCCCACGTTTGTCCGGGAAAGTTTGGGCAGAAGCAAAGCCCTTAATTCCAGGAAAACCGGGATTAAAAGCAGATACAGAGTATTTATACGAAGTTGTGTAAATACAGATGCGACAACCCGGCAGACATCACCAGCGCTTTTAAAATTCTAAAATATGCGACAGGAAAAATTTGTGGTTTCCAACCAAGCTACACCATCCCAAAGCCAAACACCCAGTAAAAACCAGTGGTTTTTATTAATGCCCTAAATCATACTGGTAATGCAAGGATGTCTTCTCTGACAGCATCCCAAAACCAGGCTGCGATCCCCATCTCCGACTACAGGACGGCTCCCCTCCGCTGATGCCAAATCTCCGCCCACGGAGGCTTGAGACCTTTTTCCTATGGGAAAATCCCAATTTTTTCCCCTAAAAATGCCAGAAGAGGAGGGATAATTCTTAAAAAACGCTCCTGCTGTTGATGGAGTCATTTGGGGCTGGAGGAGGATGGGGACGATGGATCATCCCGGGCTGGACCAAGGATGCTCAGGGATGCTCCAGCTCCCTGCGCACAGGGGGAAAAAACAAGCCCCAAGGATGGATATACTCAATTCCCAGCTTTTTCCCGCAAGAATTCAGCCTATCTATATGGAAAAGTCAACAGGGATCACGGGCACAAGCCATTTTCATCCCTCCCGAAGTAAAACCAGGAGCAAGGGGTCGCTCATCTAAATAAACGCAGGATATAACGAAGGGATGCGCTGGAGCGGTCGTGCTACGCGACCACCGAGGCTCGTGTTGCAGGATTCGACCTCGCCGAGAGGCTGCCGGGCCACGCCGTAAAGCCGCTATTTTAAGACGAGATACCGTTTCACCAACAATTTCCCTCGGTTTCATGTGACATCGACCCAGCATCCCTAAAATAAACAGGCGACCGCTCTCCCATCTTAAAGGGAATAGGCATATAAACGTTAAATAGAATAACACAAAGACTCAAATAATTGATATTAATGATTTTTCTGATTTGAAGTTATTTATAAAAAGGAGAATCAAAGCACACTGAGGGCTAGAAGTGCTTTGGATTTCGGTGAATATTTGGAAATCCTGTTAAATAAAAGTAGAGCGGGCTCAAAGATGCTGCCGAGATCTGGATCTTGGGATCACGGAGGGATTTGGGGAGATTTTTACCCCAATTTGGGGAGTTTTCCCAAGGAAATTTAAAAAACAAAAAAAATAAAAGGCATCACTTGCCGGGCAGGATTGGTCCCTGCCAGTCACACGCTCAGGGGTTTTCTTACCCAAAGTGGCAGTGAAGATGTGATGCTCCCTGTGCCAAAATAGCAAAAATTTGGGGGGAAAATTATTGTGTGCTGATTTTTTTTTTTTCTTATTCCCGCCCGTAATGAGCCCAATGGAGATTTTTGCTGTTTGGAGCCAAAAATCTCTGATTTAGGATTCATCCATCCTTGCAGTCATATCACTGCTTATTATTCTTCTTGTACATTAAACTAATTTCCCATTCTATATATTATAAATTTAAAGAATTTCACTAAAATATGCCAATCTCTCAATTGAAAACTATCATTTATCAGCTGGAAAAATCATTTGCATCTCTCGTGGAAGATGAACATCACTTTTTGCAGCTAAAACTCGCTCAGCAGCAAGTCTCAAAGTTATTTTTGACTCTATTTCTGCAGCTTTACGGAACTCACCTCTCTGTTATTTACTTTTCTTGCTTGCAAATGGGATGTAAAGATTGAAATTCATGTTGTAACAAAAAAAACCCAACACCAGGGCAAGGATTTTTCCAGGAATCTGAGCATCCGTGAAGTTCTCGTGCTTAAATGCTTGCCAGGAGCGTGCCCATGCATCCGAGCGATGTTTTTCCCTGGAAAAATGTTGGGATTTTTTTACCTCACATCAGAAAAGTTATTTTTGAGTATCCGAATGGGTCGATCGACGGCTCGCAGAGGATGCGACGATGATTATCCTTCCCCAAAACTGCGACGGGGAAGACGACGCACGCCCAGCGCTCACTCCGCTCTCCTGCTCTCTGATTTCCTACCAGAAATCAATCAGTTGATGATTTTCTATCATAAATCAATTGGTCGATCATTTTCTATTAGAAGTCAATTGGTCGATAATTTCCTATTATAAATCAATTGATCGATAATTTTCTATTAGAAGTCAATCGGTCAATAATTTCCTATTATAAATCAATCGATCGATAATTTCCTATTATAAATCAGTTGGTTGATAATTTCCTATTATAAATCAATTGATCAATAATTTTCTATTAGCAGTCAATTGGTTGATAATTCCCTACTATAAATCAATCGATCAATAATTTTCTATCACAAATCAATCAGTCGATAATTCCCTACTATAAATCAATCGACTGATAATTTTCTATCAGAAATCAATCGGTCGATAATTTTCTATTAGAAATCAATCGGTCGATAATTTTCTATTAGAAAACAATCAAGCCATGATTTTCTATTACAAATCAATCAACCCATCGATTCTCTATTATCAATCAACCAATCTTTTTTTTGATTATAAGTTCATTTGAATTAAATCAAGTTTAATGAGATTGAGGGTCAATCGCCGCCGGGCTAAACACCACCATGCATCATCCCCCCCCCTAAAAAAAGAGGTATTTATAGCCAGTGGGTCGTCAGCCCTAGCAATTAATAAATTAACACAAAGAGGGGCTTGTTGAGGGCTTCGGACTCCCGAAATGGAGCCAGCGAACGGGAAACAAAGGGGTGAATTCTGCCTGGC
>NW_009606750.1:0-1183 GCF_000690535.1 Cariama cristata | reverse complement strand
GTGGCAAAGGGACTGTGGGATGGTACCACTGCAGGACCCCATGGTACTCGCACGTGAGCGAGAAAATAATAAAGAACTTAGAGGTAAACGGAGGCAGTGTTGCTCGGCATGTAGTATTGGACAAAGGTGTACTAAAGTAAACAAAATTGACCAGGTACCAGAACAAGATCTAACTGATTTGTTTAAGACTCCCCCTTGACCACAGGAACAGTATGCGGACTCGGACGGAATCTCCACTCCCCCAGACAGTCCTGTATCTTCCCGTACCAGGAAGAAATCTGCTTCAGTAGCCTTACAAGCACCTCTCCGAGAGGCGGTAGGGTCTGATGACAGGACGATGCTAATCAAGGTACCTTTTTCCACCCCTGACTTAAGGGAATGGAAAAGAGTTGCAAAGGATTACAGGAGTGATCCGGTAAGTGTTACCGAACACTTTCAGTTTATTGTAAAACAACACGACCCTGATTGGAAAGATATATAGTTATTATTGGAATATATGACTGAAACAGAGAAACAATTGATTTTAAAAAACAGCAGGAAATTTAGCTGAAGATCATTATAGGACTATAGGAAGGGACGTCAAGGAATAATTCCCTCTCCAAGATCTGAAGTGGGATGTTAATAGATCTGCACATATCGAAAAGTTGCAGGGGTATCAGGAGTGGATTTCAAAGGGAATGGAGAGGGCTATCCCCAAAATCATAAATTGGTCAGCCTTATACGCAGTTAAACAAGGTCCTTCCAATTCCCCATCTAAGTTCCTGGATCGACTGAGGGATGTAATGTGCCGTAACACACCATTGCATCCTGAGTCAGAGGTAGGAATACAGCAACTAGTCTCCCTGTTCTTGGGGCAATCTACAGGGGATATTAGGCGCAAACTCCAGAAGTTGCGCCGTACAGAAAGTAGAAATTTGGAAGTATTGCAGGGTGAAGCATGGAGAGTATTTAGTAATAGAGAGGAAGGATATAGACAAGGGCAAAGGAGAATGGTGGCGGTTGTCAGAGAAGAGGAGGAAAGGAGGCTTAGATGAGAACCGTCCCCATTAGGCAAGAACCAGTGTGCGTTGTATAAGAGACCTGGTCATTGAAAAAAAGAATGTCCAAGAAACAAGGAAAAGGGATGAAGCCACCAGACAGGAAGAATAGTAGCCCATGTGAAAGAAGATTGATGGGGACCTGG
>NW_009606749.1:67328-94430 GCF_000690535.1 Cariama cristata | reverse complement strand
ACCGAAACCTTGTCACACAAACCCAATACAAGTAATCGTATTTCAAATGTAACAAAGTTTGAAAAATGACTTGCCATCATTTGAGGTGGGCATTAACTCCTATCCATGGATCAAAGTTTTTTTAGTTAAAGAATTTGTTTTGTGCTTGCTCCTTTGCAGGCACCCACCACACTTTTTGGTGATATAAAAATAATAAATAATAGTAACCATCCCAATGAAATGTCACCAAACGTAGGAAATATAAGTTTTATCTGAAAAAACAACTTTTAAAATTGTAGGTTTTGACTCACCGTCAAGGAACATTTTCTATTTCACACCATTATACGAGCTTTTGGATTTGTAAGAAGAGTACGGATTCTAAAATAACCCCCCTTCTCTCTAAAAGCTTAGATTTCATGCACAGTGCTTTATCATTATTGCTTAGTGGGATAAATTTCTAGCTAAAATTTACACAGAGTTTTATAAACCTTGTAGGATATTTTCTGTGTCCCAAAGTCCCCTGATCTTAGGAAAAAAAGCAAATCATGTAGTTCAGTGAATATAAGAACCTTGACACCCAAAACCAGACCTGAAATCCACCTTGTCTAGTACTCTACTTCTGATACTGACCTGTAGGAAGTGCTTCAGAGGGAAGCCAAAGAGCTTGGTAGGAGATAGATAGGCTGATTTGTTTCCCCATACCGGCCTCTAATCACAGGAGATTGACTTAAGTCTTAATAGGTGAGATTTCAAATTCCTCGAGCATGAAGCACTCTCAGGATGAAGTAGATGGCAAGGAAGGGACGAAGTTACGAAGCTCACAGGAGTCCTGTGTAGGGGAATAGACCCCTTTGGATGGGGAGGCAGATGGGGTGCAGACATCAAGACTTTCTGCTGATTACACATGGACACTGGAGGAGAATCATAAATGAATCAATTCAGGGGACACCGGGAACCTTTTGTAAACCGAGGTCTGCAGATCAGACCTTCTGGTGTCCACCTCAGGACAGATCCTCCATACAGGGCAATCGTTTCCACCCAGACATCAAACTGGATCGAAGTCAAGTACTGAGTTTGATATTAGTAATGAAAGCCTTTGCATCTCACAGTCTGTGCTCAGCTGGCTGTACTGAATCAGGTTCCGACCACCATCTATTTGTTTCAAAGCTATTTTGAATCCATATATTTCAGGAATACTGAAACGGCAGACAAGTCAGTTTCAAAAAACCCAGGATAGATCCAGACATTTCATAAGTATCTTTCATTTGAAGAGATTAATACAATGAATTAATTAGGAAGGAGTCTATTTATGTTCAAAGCATGTGTGAAATCATTCTCTGAAACTGTGTTTGAAGGATATGTCATACATTCTTTGTTTTCTTCTCCTTCTCTTTTTTAGTAACTCAGCAACCTCTAGACCTGAAGGTACTGGGAACAGCAGTATGCATAGGTTTAACAGCTGCTGCTGGGAACCATTCATGTTCACTCCTACCCTTGGAAAATATGATGCTTCTAAACCCTGTTCAGTGGGGTCTGAGGTCATGACCACCCATTTACCATGACTACATGACTGCATGGTGGTAGGTATGACTACACAACAGTGTCTCATCCACCCCTCTGTGCCTGCTCTCACCGCACAGTAAATGTTGAGTAATTTGAGGTACTTTCTGCTCTACAGGTGAGCTAACTCTGAGACGTATGAGCACACTGCAGACAGGGAGATGGTGAGAAAGTACCACGTATGGCTGTAACCAGCGTGCTGGGCTTGATGTTAGCCTGGGCACCATCCATGCTGGATACAGGAGGCAAATGAGCCAGGATGCTTTTTCCAAAGGTTATAGGTTTCTGGTGGGGATTGGTCCACAGTCCTCAGAGTAAGAGCTACCGTGCAAGCAAGGCCTTCAAAGGCTGAACAGAGTCCTGCAGTGAGGCCCTAAGGTGGTCAGAGCCAGAAGCATGAAGACTAAGCCTCCAAGAGGCCAAACACTGGAGCAGGGGCTCAGAGAGGTTGCAGACTCTCCATCCTAGGAGATATTCAAAGCCTACCTGGATGAGACCCTCAGCAACCCTATATAACTTCAGAGGAGGCTCATTTTGTGCAGGGGATTGGACTAGATGAACTTGCAGAGATCTGTTCCAAATCTGAACTTTTCTATGGACTTCTCTTCTAGACTCTAACAGACAAATTAAAGACACCTTGGATTATAAATTCCCAAGAGATATAGTAAGGGTCATAGGGGATTTAGATGTATATGGTAAAGTCTAAGCCACCTGAATCCTTTTGGGGTACAAATTCCTCATACTTTCAAGGGGAGATTGCCAAGGGGAAATAGCTGCCTTAAAAAAAGTATCCCTTAGCTCATAAATCTCAGAGCAGTAACTTGGAGAGAAATTCTGGCCCAGCATAGCTTGGGACTTTGCTTTGCTAGGTGCTCAGCACTTCACCCTGCTCTCAGAATCACTTCAGCCTGAGCCTTAGTCAGAGAGCATGATTATTGACATGCTTGAAATTATGCATATGTTCATGTGTTTTGTCAGATGAGAGTGACAGTGCTCAGCACCAGCCAGAATTGAGCCCTTGCATAAGCTTACCTTTGTGACAGGGATTTCTTAAGCCCAAAACCCAAGGTCTCTGAGAGACAGTTTTTTGCATTGTAAAAGTATTTACAGAGGCTTGTCGTGGGGAATCATAGTGTCCTGATTTTTTTGTGTGTGTCTTGTACCTTCTTAAGAAGAAACAGAGTTTGACTTTGAAAATAACATTTGAGAGCATTCACATCAAATTCACCTCCCTTTGAGTTGCCACATGGCTGGTTGTCAGGTAGGGGTGCAAAGGATTTGACACAAGTGTGTAAGAGGAAATGTCAAGTGAACTATTTTTTTGGGAGAAAAATGTTTTACTTTATTTGTTTCTTCTGCTGGGTTTTATCATGAACAGCAATGACAAGAGAAAAAGCTTTCCATAGCTGAGTTCACATTTCCATTTGTATTTGTAAGAGTAGAGGAAGAAAGGGCAATGAAGTTTTAAACCAGAACTATGTAGAGAAGGGAATGTCCATATTGAGGGAGTTGTCAATGCTTTAATATTTTCTTGTACCTCAAAATGAAACCTGTGTTTCAAAATTACAGAAGTTCTGAAAAAAGTTAATTCAAAAATTCTGGAAAGGATTTTTTCTCACAGTTTCTATGAAAATAAACATGGTGTTTGGAAGTGCTAGTATTGCAAAATACTGATTCACAAGGAAGTACTTAATTCTGAAAGTCCCCATCAGAAAATATAAATTATTCTTGTATTCCCTAGGAAGAAGAACTCACTTACTCTACTGATTCCTCTGCCAGCCTCCCCCTTCCTTCTTTTCCTCACTGTATCATTAAAGAAATAAAGTTAACTGAAAATTAGTGGCCAGCAGCACTTATTACAGATCACACACACCAAATCACTGCAACAAAACCAACAAGCAGAAGTGCTAGACGATGTGTCCCTCTCATATGCTTCTGGGCTCCCTATAACTGCCATCTCTTGAGTGCACAGACAACTTCCATCCCAACAGTCCCAATAATAGCTTCATGGATGATAGATGTTTTAAACTTGAGCTCTTATTTACCTTTTATTTTGCTGCCAGTGAGTCAGTGGGAGTCTTGCAACGGATGTAAGTGGGAGTGAAACCAGGTCCTGGAAGTAGAATCATCTGTGAATTCTTCTTTTCACAAATGTGTTCAATTTTCATTGCAGGCTGGAGGTTATTCTTCGTTATTTGCTAGCAGCATGCTCAGATTGGGAAGCAGGGCAGCTGTGTAGCATGGATTGCAACAAGGGAAGGTTAAAATGTGGTGATCTGTTGACGCGGTTTTGACTCCAGCTCTTAGTTTGACCGCATCACTGTTAACCAGGCACGTTCCTAGACCAGAATTTCATTACAATAGTTCATTATTTCTTTCATTTATAAATATATAAAAGATGTTTTCCCCCACTTAGGATACTGTTATGTGATCCTACAAATAAGAAATAGCTTCTGTGGCTGTGCTTATAGACAATATAATTGATATTTATATAGTTCTCAGAAGAATGTGCAATTACTCCTCTATGGCATAAAGGACTCTATATTGGTCATTATAAAGCACACTGGATTTGTGCTTTCTCTAGGAATCATAACTGTTGTGGAACATCTGAATCACTGTTGCAGTGCATGTATCACTGGTGACAACTTAAAACTGAGAGAGCGATTGATCCACAAATAGTGTATTAAAAATTAATTTGATGCCTTGTGTAATGTTGGCTCCAGTGCTGCTTTCTCTGAAGTCCTGCTTCCTTTGAAGTTTTGTCACTGTCTTCTTCAATATCAAGATCAGATACTTCTTCTGCATAACTGTTGCCATTCAGGGCAGTGCTATGTATGACCTGTTTCCTTGATCAAGATTTTCTGTTGACCTATGCAGTCAATTTCTGTCTCTTATGCTGCTGAACATCTATAGCTAAGCCATGCAGCCTGGAAGACTTTCATGGTTTTTTTTCTTTTTTTTTTTTTTTTTTTTTCATTTTGAGAGCATGACATTTGTTTTGCTTTTTTAATATCCTGAAATTATTAGAGATATTGGAGTTGATAATCTGAATGTAGTTAGAAATGATTTATGCCTCGCACCCTTTATTCTTATACTATGTCATCATGATCATTCAGGAAAATCCCTAAGCATCTCAATGGCAGTTGACAAAACATACATCACTTTTATTTATCATTAGACCTATCCAAATGGAATAAGAATTAGAAGTCTGATTTTCTTTATAGCTTTTTCTCCTAGCCACAGAAAGCAAGTTCACGTTTATTAGACCCCCACCAATTTGACAGCATTGCTCTGCTGTTTTGCAATTTCATCAGTTCAAGACAGAACACTTACATCAGCGTGATTGTTTCCTTCTTCCAGTTTTCCTTACTCTGAAAGTATTCCTCCTTTGGATACTTCTGATTATTATTGTTATTATTTTTATTATTTAGATTGCTCTCCTGAGGCATAATAAGACATTTAAGTGTGTGTGTGTGTGTGTGTGTATAATAATTTTTGAACCATTGCCTAGTTTCAGTCAAATTGCTGAGGATTGACAAGGTAGGAAGAATAATGAAATTCCAAAAGGTTTTGTGGAAATGGGCACCAAGATGAAGTCTGTAATAGTTGCCCTGTATGAATTAAAGCTTGCAGGCTGAAGTTCCATGGCATAGAGTCTCAGAGAACCCAAAGTGAAGAGGTGCCAAACTGAGAGGACGGGGAAGAGGGAGAAGAGACCTTTTTTGTACTCCAATGATAGGAAGTTCTGACTCAGGGTTTGTACTTTCTTTAAGACCAAGCCAGGCACACACAAGATAAGATGGGAAATGAGACTCCAGTGCTCACAGAATTGTGTTGCTGCACAGTTAATGCATAGAGGGGAGCTCATAGTATAAGTAGATAAGACAGATATAGGAGATTGAGCTATAGGTGGTAGTAGGAACAAGGAGATTAAATGTGATGATTCTGCAAATTCTCTAAGTCTAGGAACTTATATTCTCTAACTTTTGTTGATGCATTTTTGAAAATAATGTAGGTATCTCACTCCACTGGTTTAAAGACCTTCATGTTGGAATTGTTTGAGAACCTGTGTGTTGGAAAATTTTATCCCAGGTACTTCATCCAAGGTCACATGTACGGAGCCTATGTACGAGCTGGGACCAAATATCTTCAGACCTGATTAACCACAGGATTATGTGCCTTTTTGTTTATTCCCTCTCCTGTGGTTAGTGTAGCGTTACACACTCCCCTCAGTTATATTTGGCTAGTGGAAAAGTTGTCATCTGATACTCTGAAGATATTGCTTTGTCTCTCATACTTCAAACATCCCAAACTACAAAGTTAAAGAAAAAAATGTCTTCAGCTCCTCATTTATCATTTCTGCTCTTGCAGGATCTCTCACTGAAGAATTTGTTTTCAAAGTGAGTTGAGGGAAAAATCCCTCTTTATTTCTAATCTTTTCTGATTCTTCTCTTACTAGTTGCGATTAAACACATGAATTACTTAGATGTCTGTAGTTCATCAGAGATCTTCATAAAGCGTCTTTTTTAAGCACTTCGATTCTTAGTGATACTTTTCCTCTTTTAAGGATAATGTGATGACAACATAAGAGGAATTTGCCAAAAATGCTTTCTGGAGGGTAATAAATCGATATAGTAAACATCAGGTCAAGTATTATTGAAGGCAAAAGGCTCTATGGAGATTTGCCATAAGTAGGTGTGTTCTCATCCTCGTGGATGCTTTGTTTCTACAGCTATCATATTTCACTGCCAACACATTATAGTCTGAATACTTTTAGGACAATAAAACCAGCAGTCACTCACATTGCTTCCAAATAGTTGCACAAATTGTTCAATCCATTTTGCCATTTCCTTGGGAAATCATTTCCAGGTCTCTATTTTAGCTCTGGTGAGCACAAAGACAACTGTTTGGAAAAGTGCTGGTGTGCCAGGATATTCTGTGACCAAGTGGGATCAGCACCTGTCAAAACCACTGTGTTTTTCCATCTTTAAGCTTTATATATCAACACACCTAGCAAAGAAAAGCAAGTATTTCTTCGTCTTTGAGGACAAAGGCATTATGAAAACAAAATATGGTTACTAGCTTGCAAGTCTACGGTTAAAACAGAAACTAAGGAATGCACCTTCATTGTGTGTTTTTTGTTTCTGCTTTTTTAATAGCAAGAAATAATTTCCTCTGGGTTAGCATATAGTGACTCATGCCAGTTCTTACAGCAATGACATGCAGTAAATTACACAACTAGCATTTGACATTTTTTGTCACCTGGAGAACTAGATTACAGATTATTTGGCTGGGATGGTCTTGGCATAATTCCTTATAAATATGCAAACTCATACATTTTTAGCTTCCACGTGTCATTTAAATTATTTGTCAAAGTTTTGAGGCAAATAAAGAAGCAAAAGGGCATTTTCAGAAATGCTTTTTGCATCCTTGGGAAGGGTGAGACCTCTACAAATGTTAGGCAGGTTTCAAAACTATACACAACATCTTAGATATGAACTGGTTGTCATTAGACTTGGGCGGCGTAGCTCCTGTGCTTTCACACTGAAAGTCTTCTCTATCCAAGTACAGGTTCTGCTAGGATTTCCAGCTGAAGAAAGAGTAATTTTTTTCCAATCAACTAAACTCTGATATCAGATTTTTTTTTTATTTAAGCAATATGACTATACAAAGCAAGGAGTAAGGCTCACATGCCAGACTAAATACTCCAATAAATAGTTAGCAACCAGTGAACCTCTGCTCCAGCCATACCTTGAAGTATGGCCAGGACTCAAAACAGTAAACCATGATCAGCCGTTAAATTCCAGTCACAACAGGAACAATTTTTTTTAATGGATTTGGGGTTGAAAGAGCAAAACATGTAGGCAGTGTAAGATAAAGTTGCAACATGCTAAGATGTTAAAAACTGCGAAGCCAGAGCAGGAGTAGGAAGAGTTGCAGAGGACCTGGAGTTTCACAGCAGACCGTCTGTATTTCTGCCCAGGAGAGGACAGCAGCTCACAATGCTACAGAACAGCCAGATGTGTTGAGTGATGTGTGGCAAGATCATGGGCACAGGCAGAGATTTAATGAAGCAGAAATTGCAAGGGCAATGGAGGAGAAAGGGCAAGTAGAAGTACAAGATGGACTAGCTTTAGCTCCATCCTCAGAGGTCAAGTGTCCTGGGCATCACCTCAGACACACGGCAAAGGCTGTAGGGTTTGGCTTACCTCTTTCTCCACCCCCCTCTTCGGTTGTGATGGAATCTAGTTTTGTGGGCATCTATTTACACTTTAATCATAATACTTGTTTTGAAATGTTTAATTTCATTTGAGTGGCCTGTAAAAGCTTTCTGTTTTTCTTCTGTTTTTCAAATTTAGATCTATTTTTGAGTTGAAAATGTGGCTTCAAAATGATAACTCAAGAGCTTCATTTTGAAAGCTGTTAAAATGAAATACTCCATCATGTTAGAAAGGAAAGAGTTTATTTGTAAAACTTGGAAACAAAACTTCAATATTTCAAAATCCTTCACTTTTTTTTCAGCAGAAACAAGCAAACAAAAAATGCTCTGGAAATTAGATATGAATCTGCAGGGAGTTTCACTCACATAAAGTTGCATTTCACTCCTATTGAAACTCCTTTCTTCTTTCAATTTGGTGGTTAAAAAGAAAAAAAAAAGTAATTCTCTCCCTGTTTAAGGAAACAAGCAGAAAGGAATGACAGCAAGGTCACTTTGCAGGTTGAGTCAGGGACCCAGGAGGTGCCAGCACTTCCAGTCTTTTTCCATTTCTCATGAGACTTTGGTGATGGGATTTTAACAAGTGAGCTGAGGGTGCCAGAGATACCCTTGAAATAAAAGCAGCCTGATCTTCAGAAATACCCAGTACCTGCCATTTTTACGGACAGCCGTGAAACTTCACTAAACTGAAAGAAGGTACGTTTTAGTGTAGGTCCTTGACCAACTAACACTCAGGTTACTTTAAAATTGAATGTCAGCTATAAGGCATCATTTATGTTAGTAATACCTAGTATCTTATCTATAAACAGTCATGCAAGCGTATTTTGGAAAAGTGGGAAGTCTCCCAGAACAGAATATGGCATTTTCACACATGTTAAAAAAATACTACTTTACTGCATGTGTGCTGCTCCTGCTGGACTCAGGACTATCAAGGCAAATACTTGTGGAAATTTGACATGAAGGCAGTCGTGTTAGAATGTTCTTTTTAAAGCCAGATTTAACAATCATCTCTTGTTTTTCTTAATTTGTATTAGCTAATTGCTTTTCAAATCAAAATGAATAAAGGCAGAACTCCTTGGAGACTCCGGAGTGTGCTGGGAGCATATTATGTTACATCTGCTTACTTCACTTTGAATTGCATCAGATTTTGGAGTGTAACAGACTGTTAATGGGTGTTATCACACACAGTTTGACACAATCATATCTCTACGTTCTGAATTTGCAGCCCTGATCTTGCTCCCACTGGAGCCATGAGAAGAATTTCAGTCCTCTATAAAGGACTTCTTTTAAATTTATTTCTATGCATTTTGGAAGAGCTTTCTGAGGCTGCACTATTGCACAGCTACCACTGGATAAGATTTTTCTTTCAGCATCATAGGCCTGTCCCAAAGCTGTCAAAGTCAACAATCTATGAATCCATTCATTTCGTAACTGCAGATACCTGAGTGCTAGTGAAAGAGCCATTTCTGTCACTGAATTCAAAGAGACTATCACTAATCAACGACATAACAACGTGTATGATCACAGTGTGTAGGAGCAATCCAAAGAATTCATGAAGGCAAGAGGCTTTAGAAGAAATCTCAGTGAGGAAGAGGGCTAGAACCTTGAGTGTGGAAGAAAATTGAGAGGGAGAAACAGGAAGAATTGGGTACATAAGACTGGAGTGAAGATACAAGTGACATGAGGTGAAGTTCAGTCTATTCCACAGGAAAAAGAGAAAGCAGATAGTTCATAGCTATTGCAGCTACTGCAACTCTTTCTGCAAGTGTGAGTCACTATGGCAAAATTTCCTCCAAGATCTCAGGTGAGGAGTGATGGAATGAGGAGGAAGATGACAGAAAAGAATCACAGGACTCTTCAGTCCCCCAAGTAAGGAGAGCTCTCCTCTGCCTTTAAGGCTGGCAATTGTTTGATGCTACTCCTCCCTTTTCCAGTGACCTGAGAGGTCTTTGCTTTCTGAAGATGTGCATGGGTAAAACAGAATCCAGGCTGAAAACTGGACCCCTAAATTATATTTAAAAAGTGAATGAACTACTTTAAGGAGGTGAAAGCTATCACTGGATCAGTCCATTCTGGAGAACATTGACCTAGACATGTAGATCTCCAAGGTGAGCTATTTGGCTTCAGCGGAGAGATGTTCATTCACCTTGGGAGCCCTGCTAGAAATTTGCAAAACATTAAACTTGCATCTGATACTTATGCAGTGAATCAAGTTCTTGCCTTCAGCAACATTAATTTCAGACTAGAGTTAGCCAGTAGATTTGCTCTGAACTACAGCTAACTGAAATAAGAAACAAATCTGATCTAGAATCTCATGTGGAAACTGGCAATATAGATTGATTGAGACATTATTTTAGAAATATTTCATAGTCAATACCATGACTTCAAAGCTCAATGTCATCTCAAGTCTCCTGGCATGGATACATGACATTTATTAATAGAGGTGCTGAAGGACTGGCATCCAGTTGATGTCATCAGACAAATTACTTCTCCATTACCTATTGATTACTGTTCTGCCTGGCAAAGAATACATGCTTACTTTTCATTTGAATGGGAAATAGAAAAATTCAATAGCGGACCACTTTAAGTAATTATCCAGTTCTTGAAATGCTTCACCTACGGCCAGATAGAAACTGTGGGTTTTCCAGTACCCAGTAATCTGTCTTCTCAGCAGAAGAGACTCAGAGAACACATTGCTCTTGGGTTCCTCACATTTCCCTGGATCTTTTCCATTATATAATAGGTTTAATTCATACTCCTGTCCTTATTTTCCACAGGTGGGGCACAGTTAATCAAAAGATGACTTTATTAGGTCTGATCCACAAGATAAGAGAGAATCATTAGTAGGACTTATGAAAAAGTTTGGATCCATCAGGCTTCCACAAAAAACCACAATTATTTAAATAGAAATGCCTGTAAGAATGTGTCAATTTTCACAGAATATGACATGGAAAAATCAAAGTGATTTTTTTTCCCCTCATTTTGCTTTGATAAGACAAAAAAGCTTTGTTCTGACTATATTGTCCAGATTCACATTTGCCTAGACTGCTCTATTGCATGCCAATATGTATTTTTTTCAGTGTTGCAAAGGCATCACATAAGTTGAGATATTATTACCTTAAGTCTGCAAAACATTTTGGCACTGCTGAAAGTAAATGATTCTGTAGTCTCAAAACCAAACAGTAGATTGCTATCTATGAGAAGTTTTTTGGTTTTGTTTTCCCACTTCTCGTGAAACCACCTAGTATGACCACAGATGCTATGATGTGTTGTAGAGGCAGAATAGTCTAATCTATTTCCTAGTCACAGTTGAGACTATAGTTAGAAGATCCAGATTGGTTCTTGTTCTCAAAGAGGTGATCCTTCCATATTGGAAAAATTATGGAAAACACAGAAACTACTCCTACCTCAGCAGCGCTGCAAGCACCATGGGTGAGCTCTGCAAGTCTGTGGAAAGTCAGGCAAGCTGATGATTTAAGACCTGCAAAAATTACATGGAAAGGACTTTGACAAACCCTGCCCTGATTTACATCTTTCACAGCTTCAAAATTTCAGCCAACTTCCACAGAGAGTAAATCAGAAAAGGATTTATCTCACTGATTATTCAATTAGTCTGCAGCTGCTTAGCAGCTCTCTAGATTGGGACACAGTGGCTAGGGAACCTCAGGAGCCATTCTGACTTCTTGCAGAGCATGAGGTAATTTAAAAAAAGTATTTCTTTAACCTACATTCTCAAGGGCAAATTCGTGACCCTCTGGAAAAGTGGTCAATGAGCTGGATTTAATCTGTAAAAAAAAAGAAATGCAAGGCCCACAGGCTATGTTTTCAAGACTTCTTGTAACTACAGTTGGGGGAAGGTTGAAACCTTGCACTAGTCTATGTGACATCTCAAATAAATAAACAAATAGATAGAACTATTTGAAAAACAACTACTCAAATATATTGTTAACATTTACTTCACAGAAAGGAGCTCAGTATCTCTGGCTGTCCTACGGCATTTCCCTGTCTCACACAAGAGTGAATCCATGGACAACTCCTGCTTTCCTGCTTCCCAGAGAGAAGAAACACCACACCAGCATGCAGTGAACATCTTGGTTGTTTTGTAGCCTCTGCTTTGTAAACTTCAGATAGTTTCTTGACATCACATGGTTGTCCAAACACTGTAATTATTGGTTAACATTAAGAATTGGAAAATAGGATCAGTCATAAAAAGCTGAACAAACTCTGAATAGGAATTGACATTGAGGAGGTATAATTTATTATTTGTTGACAATAGTGCTTTGTATGAGGGAAGTGGGTGCATGGTCAGCTGCAGAGTGATGGAAGGTATGTGTTTGACATACCTTCATTTGATGCTTTCTCCATTCATGAGTAGGATCAGGCTGTTCTTGCTCTACTGCCTCCAGTCCTTTGGACCAGGGTGACTTTTCCTCAGTGGGACTGAAGTCCTGGCCCTTTCCCATTTGCACAGTGAGCCTTGTTGTCCTATTTCAGTTACATACATTTGTCAGTAATAAGTAATAATACATGTATTTATCTATATCCGTACTTGACAGTTACTCATACCTCCCAGTGCTGAGTGAGCTAGCACTCAGGCCATCTTTCAGAAGATAAATAAATGAATAGATATTAGTTTTTTATTACTTCTTCGATGCATGTAAGTGCTTTTGGTAATGACTACTTCAGTTTTAACAGCTGAAAGTTAGCAACCTTAAAAGAGAGTACATTTTTGTGTTCATTGAAGTAGAAAGGATAACTTTTCTGGCATGATGGAGGTTTTTGAATGTTATTACATGCCCTGTGAGCAAGTGGGGTTTTAAGATCACAGTTCCAGAACTGAAACCTATTGAGTGATACATCAGGGACTTGAGACTGAAACATAAGCCATGGGTAGGTCTGTTATCAAGGATGAGGCATGTACAGCATATAATCAGCATCCGAAACATGTAAGTGTATCTCTTGAAAGGATATTTGCTGCAATTTTTAGTAGAAGTGGTGGAGATTTGTTAGTGTTTCCAACAAATGTCCCTCCCTGAAAAATTGAGCGCATATTAAAACTAAGTGAAGCAGGCACACATCTGTACCTCGCGTGGCCACCACCCTTCCCTGGTGTCCTGGCATGGGCATGCAGGCAGAAAGAGGAGTCTGAAATCCTGCTTCTGCAGACTGTGGCAAAGCTTCTACCAGCCTCAGCATGACCTATTTCACCGAGTTGGTACACTTTCTAAGAATAAGAGGCCGCACTAACTACCTGTGTGCCTTGTGTGAGGAGCTATGTATCAACAAGGCTGTGGTGTGAGGTATTTGGAAGAGGTTTGTTGTTATGTGCCTATGCAAATCATGGATAATAGCAACTGGAATATGAACCTTAAAGGTGGGACTCACTTTACTTAATCTAACTATGTTGAAGTTAAGTAAAGCATTCAAAGTTCCTTCTACATTCCATTGATAAAGATACTTCCAAAGTATAATTCATCATGTTCATTTCAGTATGGAAACAAGCCACCTCATTGGGGTGGCAGTGGATGAGAGGCAGCACGTTGCATCTTGGGGATAAAGTGGATGTTGTTTATCTTGACTTTAGCAAGAGTTTTGACACTGTCTCCCATAACATCCTCATAGACAAACTGATGAAATATGGACAAGATAAGTGGACAGTGAGATTGAAAGCTGACTGAAGCACCAGACTCAAAGGGTTGTAATCAGTGTCATGAAGTCTGGCTGGAGGCCAGTCACCCATGGTGAGCTCAGGTTTATTATGGGGACAAATACTCTATAATGTCTTTGTTAATGACCTGGACAGAGGACACTCTCAGTGAGTTTGCAGATGATAAAAACCTAGGAGGAGTGGTTGATATGGCAGATGGTTGTGGTGCCGTGCAGATGGAATTCAACAGAGTGGAAAAATGGGTAAACAGGAACTTCATAAAGTTAATCAAAGGCTACGCTTCAGGAGATTCCATCAGAGAAAGATTATTCTTCCTCAGTTGTCAAATTCTGGACCTGCGGGGAATTACACCTCTCACCAATGAAGCCTGGGGGCAGACGCACTAGAAAGCAGTTTTTAAAAAGGGTCCTCGAGCATTCTGGTGAGCACGAAGTTTACCATGACCCAGCAATGTGCCCTTGCAACAAAGGCGACCAACAGTCACCTGGGTTGCACTAGGAGGAATGTTGCCAGCCAGTTGAGGGACATGATCCTTCCCCTCTGTTCAGCACTAGCGAGACGCATCTGAAGTTCTGGGTCCAGCTCTGGGCTCCCTGGGACAAGAGGAATGGACATACTGGAGTGAGTCCAGTGCAGGACCACACAGATGATTAAGAGACTAGGTTAGCTGATATGAGGAAATGCTGTGACAGCTGAGACTGCTCAGCCTGGAGAAGAGGAGACCCAGGAGGATTTTATCAGTGTTTATAAATACCTGAAGGATGGCAATAAAGAAGATGGAGCCTGGCTCTTCTCAGTGGTGCTCAGTGACGGGACAAGAGGCAATGAGCACAAACTGAAATACAGAAAATTCCATTTAAACATATGAAAACAGTTTTTTCCGTGAGGGTGGTCAAAAGGTGGAGCAGTTGCCCTGAGTGGTTGTGGAGTCTCCACCCTTGGAGATACTCAAAGCCTGAGAGGACTTGTCTCTGATCAGTCCACCCTGTCTGACCCTACTCTGAGCAGCCAGATTGGACTAGATGATCTCCAGGGGTGCCTTCCAACCTCAGCCAGCCTGTGACTGTTTGGGTGCCCATCTCTGCAGTGGCAAGAGAAGACAATGAAGTGTCTTCCTTTAGACCAGAAAGACCACTTTGGATTGCTAATGTGAGGTAAGAGGACACACATGCATATACTCACCCTTGCCCAGCAGCACAATTACTCTGTGAAATACAGCAATGTGCAGAAATTTCCTAAACAAGCTCTGATTAGCCTGACCAGAAGCAGAGGCATGTTGGTTGTGTCACTGCGGTGTCATGCCCAAATATTCCATATACTAACTTCTCACTCTGCAGTCAGGAGAGTACACTAGGGCAAGACTGCTGGCTAACGAGCAGAAATACCCTCTCTTCAGTTTTGCAGAAGGACCTGGAGTATTTTGACTAACTTCATCTTTATTGTTCAGAGCCCAAAGTAGAAATAATATAAAAGTTTCCAAATGGTTGATAAACAGACAAAGCAATGTAGTCCATGACTTCCCAGTGCTGCTGGCTTCATCAGTGTGATGATATCTACAGACTGATGATTCCCATTTTTTACTGTACCTCTTTGAGTAGGGTAAATTGCACAGACATTCCTACTCTTGTTCAATAGCACTTTCTGCAGATTGCTTCCTTGGATTAACATCTTGCCTTTGTTCAGCTGTCAAAAATAATTCATGCAACAGTGCAAAACATATTTGAGGTAAATAATAGCATGATAATGAATATAAACCATGCAGCATTGCACTACAGGTGAAACAAATGAGAGAGGAGATGAAAGAATTAGTAACTACAAATACTGGAAATGGATTCTTTTTTTAAAGATAAACACAGAGTGATAAATATCAGCCTAAAAAGCAAAAGTGTGTGCAGCCTGGAAACAAGGCGTAGACAAGCAGAACACAGTCACCCCTTAAAGCAGCAGAAAAATAATTAGAAAATGTCTGGTAAGAGAAACTAAGTGATCTTTAAAGAGTGCCAACAAATAACTCACAATGCATTTGATTGCATTTGCTTAGCTCTTTGCATACTCAGAGATTCTGGTGGTGTCAGAGGGAGATCAGTGAAGTCAAAAGGGTGAAGTGAAGCCCTGAACAGGAGTCCAACACAAATTCTGGATCACTTACATCCTTCCTTGTCCTACATAGGCTTATAGGATTTTATACCATTGCTCATCACTGTAACACCTGAAAGCTGATCTCAGCAGGACTGATCTACATAATGTTACATCCGAACTTATTTATCTGGAACAGCACTGCAAGTTTGGTTGAATCTTTTGGTTTTTTTTTTCTTTTTTCTTTTTTTTTTTTTTTTTTTTTTTAACATACTATTACATTAAATATATGTAGTGTTCACTTTGCAAAAGAGAAAAGCTGAAAATCCATCAAACTCCATGAAATAGAATTTCACACAATGAAAATCTGGTTATAAGCACATTTATGCAAGTCCTTAAATCCCTCACTGTTTGAAGCACCACTTAAGCATGTGCATAATGCAAAGTATGTTCTTTCAGCTCATTGACAACAAAGTCTAGTAAATACCTAGGAATTTTTCCTGGTGGTACAAAAGTACATTTTATTGTACAAGCTTCCTACCTAAAAATAATATCCATTTTTTTTCTGAGTAAGAACTTAATACAAGGCAGAAGGAGGAGTAAAGGCAGACCCCCTTCCCAGTGATGATTCCTGAGGGTACATACAAGGCAGAGATCTCCCAGGTTGTACTCATGCTCTAGAACAATAATATTCTCCTTGTCCACATCAGCAAAGGACCGAGGAGAAGGGAGATAGCTCAGACTATGTTACATTGCTTTCTAGCAAGAGATAGGCACCCTGGCCTTTGCAGTCACGCTCACCAATAGCAGTGGTGGTTAGGGCAAGCATGAGAAGGAGAGATCCCATCAGACTTGCAAAAATCAATTACTTGTTTTCTTAACAATTTTAGTAGTGCAAAAAATGTCATTCTCCAAAGGAGGTGGTCCATTTTGTTTTCAGAAAAAAGGTACTCAGCAAGCCCTCTGCTAGAGGAGATATCTAAAGCAGGGAGGCAGGAGCCACAGTCCACTGCACATTACTGATGTGGTGCATTACTTGTTTTGGTTTTGGTTTCCCATTCTATGTCTTTGGTCAAGTAGGGTGTTGATAAGGTCTGCAGTGTGAGGACAAATGTTCTCTGAGCCAGCTAAAGAAAAAAATCAGAATGTGTCATTTAGAGAATGTGGCAATGAATCACAGAATCACAGAATAGTCAGGATTGGAAAGGACCTCTGGAGATTATCTGATCCACCCCCCCTGCCAAAGCAGGGTCATCTACAGCAAGTTGCATAGGAACACATCCAGGTGGATTTTGAGTATCTCCAGAGAAGGAGACTCCACAGCCTCTCTGGGCAGCCTGGTCCAGTGCTCTGCCACCCTCAAAGTATAATTCTTCCTCGTGTTCAGATGGAAGTTCCTGAGTTTCAGTTTGTGCCCGTTGCCCCTTAACCTGTTGCTGGGCACCACTGAAAAGAGTCTGGCCCCATCCTCTTGATACCCACCCCTAAGGTATTTGTAAGTATTGATGAGATCCTCTCTCAGTCTTCTCTTCCCCAGGCTGAACAGACCCAGTTCCCTCAACCTTTTCTCATAAGGGAGGTGGTCCAGTCCCCTCATCACCTGCATTGCAAACACCAAATGAAAGGTTTGATGTTTGCTTTTTTTTCCCCACCTTTTGTCTTTTGCCAAATTTGATCTGAATTCACAGATTTGAGTGGGAAAGTTCAAAAGGTTGAGCCCTTTTTTGAAAGGGCTATGTTGTAAACCAGTTCTGTTTTCTCCTCCTGACCTACAGAGCTGTTTGGAAGCAAGCTCTATCTCTTTTTAGACGCAGGGAAAATAATTTTCCACTAAGCTGTGCCTTTCTCATTTAGGAAAATTACACATGCTTTGTCTATGTCTAAGACAAAATGCAGGCTGGATATTAGAAAGCATTTTTGTGTGTTGGTATTGAATGGGGTTTGCAAAGCACCTTGATGACTACTTTTCTTTCATTTCAATGAGTGCTAGGTGATTTAGAAAATGCTGAAAAGTACCTCACTTACCCTTCTGTAAATATCTTAAAATACCTGACCTTCACGACCCAGACAAAAGCAGAACACACAGTTGCAATTTGGATGCTTTGTGGATGGTAAATGATCCACACTGATTGTCTGGCTCCTCTCCACACTAAAGTGTCTCCTCCCACAGTGGCCCTGAGAAGGACAGGACTTTCTGAAGTTAATCAAAGTTATATGCATGAGTAAGGGAGTGGAACTGCTGAAAGAGGGAGGACAGCCTCGTCTGACAGCCAGGAAGATCCTCCTAACTTTGTAGAGGTAACTTTGGGAAACAGTCCCACAGGGATCAGATCTTGACATCATCTGAGTCACTTAAATCAAGACTGGAAATAAGCAGGGCCAATCTAAGGTTTTCTGGAAGGGAAACACTGTGGGAGTAGCTATGTTTCCCAGCCTGCCCTATTCTTGCATCAGACACACCTTGACAATTCAGGCCATATATTTATTTGCATATGGATTTGTCAAGGTGTTAAACAGTTTCTAAAGCATCATTTGAAGATGTTCAGATGCTCTAGAGGTTCTCACCATGATGTGCTCACATCCTGCTGTGGAGGGGTAGGAAAGACTTTGTGTGCTTCTTCTGTGTCCATTTCTGTTCTACTTTTTGAGACTTTCTTAGAAGTAAAAAGTTTGTGATTTCTTGGACTTTTGGGAATTGGGGTATTTGGGAACTCAGATTAAAAATTTGTCCTTGAATTCTTTAAGCCTGCGGGATTCTTTCCTTTGCTATTAGATGCTTTTGGGAACCATGATAAGAAATATCCTTTGCTCTGTCAAAAAATTGGAAATACTCTGTAGAGGACTGAAAAGGAAGTTCCATTTAGAAAACATTTTGAGAGGCATTCATCTCCAGTGAAGAGCTCTTATTTAATTTCACTCAAAAAAAAATATCTCTCTCAAATTCTCTCTCCTTTTTTTTTTTTTTTTAACCAAACTATAGCACTTAGCATCTACCACCAACTGATGTGCCAGGAGATTGGTGCCAGGTGCTATTAACATTTACATGTCCTTGAATGTGACAGGGTGAGTTTCCTTGATATTGTGGTGTTTTTTTTCTTGTTTGATGATCTAGCTTGTAAAAAACTGGTGAGAGTGGACTGGAAGAGACTGAATGCTTCACTTTCTTTTAAATTCCTGTTGCCTGTTGTTGTCAGAAGCCATAATGTAGCAAGCTAAATGCCACAGTACAAAAGCGGACATATTTCCCTTCTACAAGCTCTTTTTATTCTTCTGCGCTGCCAGCTCATGAGTTGATGTTTGATAGTTGTGCCCTTCAGCCTGACTTTTACAGATCCTCCTTACTTGTGGTTAAAACTTTTCAAAGAATGCCACTAAACTTTCACTGAACATGCATCAAACACTGTATATCAATATAAAATTGTTCCTACCATTCTAGTTGTTTTGGAGAGAAAAATTAAAATAGAAAAAAAGAAAAAGTAAAAAGGCAAAAAAAGAAGGAAAAAAAAAGAAAAAGAGAAAAAGATTGTTTCTAGCTCCTGGCAAGCCTTTCAGAGATCCCCTGACTTTCTGCCCATGGACTTTCTGGTTACTAAATCAAAAGTTATGAGTATTAATTGTGACTTGTACAGCATCAGTGTGGGAACAGTGAAGCAAAATACAAGTAAGCTAAGAATTAGGAGGCTTAGTGGAAAAGTGCACCATATATATGGCTCAAGATGTTGACTCAGTAAACTTCTGGTCATGCATTTCTGAAAGGCGACTGCCACTGAGGTCTGCTGGTGGAACCAAGGCCTCCAGAGCACAGGGGACTACGAAGTCCTACCTAAGCCAGACTTGAGGATTGTCCCATCCCAGAAATGGCTCAAGGCTCCCTGGCTGTGCAAGACAAATGCTACCTGGCAACAACACAAGAACAGGATATGGAAGGAAGGGTGAGACAGCGAGACACTCACATGTAGGGAACATAAATCCAGGAGAGGGAGAGTGGAGAGACCCAAGGAGCTCTTCTCATCTTTGCCACAGTTGGGATTGGCCAACTGATGGTGGAGATGGGGTGGACCCTGATAGTGCTGTCACTGGGGAAAATAATATCCCAATGAGACCAGTAGATGATCCACTACTTGAGCCCTTCTAAACAGCCTTAGATCAAACACTGGAGCTATTAGCCCATAATCTCAAAGGCTTACCCACACAGTAAAGTAACCATGCCAAGGCACATCCTCTGGTCCTGAAACCAGCTGGTGCAGTGCTGCTTATATCCGTACAACCGTTTCCCTCAAGAGAGTGGTTTCTTCCATATTGCCTTTTGGGATCAATCACGGACTTGTATGATCCCCCAGGAGACTAATACTACTGCTATACTGCCCTGTGGATGTAGGCTGGGAGATGTACCAGGATTCCACCAGCAGTGGCAAGCATGGGCTTGTGCCCAAGTCCTGCTTATTCTAACTGTAGTCTGAGGGATCATGGTCCTGTAGGTTTAGGAACTGATGGAATGTAACAAAAGTACAGTTCCAAAGACTTCATAGCACTTTCAGAAGTATTCTAAAAATCTTTATGAGATGGATGAGATAAGCGTATAGGAAAATAGGACTGATACAACAGGTAAAGATATATGCTCCACAAACCAATCACAACCCTAGTTATTAGACACCTGACCCTTCTCATCATCTAGGGATAATCTCTTCATTTGTTTGCATTAATAAATTTCAGCAAACTTTCTGCTAGCCCTGGAATGGGCACTGGGTTACAGTGGCTAGAGAAGAGACTTAATAATACTGCTGCTTTGAGCCCAGGGTAATTCAGGCAGGCTTGCATCATTCTCCTGGAGCAGAAGGAAAAGTGTCCAAGAGACTGTAGAGAGCTTCAGGACAGGGCTGAGTTTAGGGGGAGAAAGGACATGGAGGATGCGTCTTCCTTCTCTCCAAGCTTTGTCAGGCCTGCACTGGCCAAGGCAGAGCTGGTTTACAGATAAACCATGCCAATTTACTCATTAGTAAGGAACAGCTCTCAGCAAATTAATTTTTACCTGGGATTCTCTATACAGCCCTCCAAAGTGTAGATTTTCATAGACTCAAAAGTGGGTAGAAATGCCAGCAGAGGAATCTTACTGCTCTGTATTCAGGGGAAAACCAGCTCTTCGGTATGTGGCTTCTTGGATGAGTCTGCATTTGCTTGTGGTAGAGTTCTCAATGCAGCAGGGCTTTTACTGTAATGCTGTAAGAAAATATCTGACTGTAAATTCTTATGTAATTATCAGTGCTCTGTTTCCATCAGAAACTCCCAATATATCTGACTTCAAAAGATAAGATTCTTTACCGGGTAGTCTAGGTCAGTTATGTCTTGCCAGTAAATACTGCATCTAATATCATATCTATTTTTACTTAAGTCAAAATTATTATTTTAATGCATTATTACTTGGCATTTTTCACCTGAATGTGTCACATTAAAGTATATCACTTAGCATTCAGGTGTCACAATAAACAAAGATGTGAAGAAGCACAATGTCACCTGGAAAAATAAAAATAAATGAACAGAGCTAGGTGCTTGCTGATTGCTCACAGGCAGTGTCATAACAAAGGACCAGATCCTGTCACCAGCGTAACTTGCAACAGGAGCACCAGCAGTGAGCATTTCCATTATATTCTGGTTATAAAGCAGGACAGTGAATGTGGTAACTGGGAATAACTGTGTGCTTGAGTATGGGAACCCAGTGAATAGAGCAAAAACTGAACCAGTGGATGGCAAAGGTTTCTCAGTTGGCTTAAATGAAGGCTGCCATTGAAAGGGAGAATCCATCTTCATCTCTGCTGCTCTCATCTGCATGGTTCCTCTTCTTCTCTTGATGGTTCACGTAATTTTACTGGATGAGTGAAATTTTCAGCCAGCTCAGTGGGGATGGCTTCTGATGCCTAATTTGGCATTTTCAGTCCAGCAGAACTAGGTAACTTCTCAGCTTCCAGGTCCAGATACGTGCCTTCATCACATCATGACACAGGTCCAGGAGAAAATGCAGATACTCACTGGTGTCTTCTGCCTCATTCTGATTTCCATGGGAAAGAAACCTAGATCCATATGCCAGAAGGGAACACAGTATGCTTTGGCAGATCCCCATCTGGACATTAGGGCCACAGAACCCTGAGGTGGTGAAAGCCTTTACCCTTAAGGTAGAGACAGAAAAGAAATGCGTGCATTTGTAAAATGCCGTACGTGCACTCTGCTGCAGAGCTGGAGATAAATCTCTTAAATAATAGTCATTAGTCTCAGCCACAGGGTCTTGAGATGTCTTCAGCATTTACCAGACAACTGACCTCTGTCTGAACTGAGTGGGATTGATATGACTGTGATGACTTCTACACCAGCCAGCCAGCCAGCTTGGCTTGAGATCAAACTAGCCAAAGGAATATCACTGTTAATAAGTTATGGTTTCCAGAAGCCAATGTCTTTTAACTATTCTACCACAAGAGTGCTGCTGGGACGGGTTTCCTATTATCTAATTTGGTGAAGTCCATCCTTATTTAATATTATTTCAAAATTTAATATAGTTTGTCTTTTTTTAGGTCACAGGACCCACAAATCAATATATATTGAGTTAGCCAACCACAGTGAGATAGTTAATTCTCATTCACCATGCTTTGAGCACTACCTGCATCGACTAGAGAAGGCAGAACTGGCTTCTTACGCCAAAGAGCAAGGGAAAAAAAACACTAATGACATTGCCAAGAACTGACCCCAAGTTCTTTAGGTCAGAATTTTCACTAAATTAAACTATCAATTCTTCCACATTGAGCAATGACTTTTTCAAATAAGCTCATCGGCATACATTTGAAGTTTCTAGCTGCGCTGTATGGTTTATGCTTTATGGCCAATTCAAACACATTAAAGGCAAGAATGCTACAACCTGACTTATACTCACACTCAGGTTCTTTCTTTGTTGTACATATTGCGTTTTTTTGCATTTCAGTAAGAAGTTTCTATATAAACCTTGATGCCACATGTGAAAACAAATTTACTGCAGGGTGTTTGGCAACTAGATAACAACATAAGCCCATCTACACAGCTTATTTTTACACGTAGACTTTACCAGTTGGTCGCAAGTAGTTATCCTACTTGTAACTGTGAAAAGTTTTAGCTCTTTAAAGCACTAGCTGTCAATGCCAATTTTTTCACAAAGCTCCAAATACTCAGCATTTTCCTTCAAATGCTAGTGTTCAGGTCTGTGTGATCATGCAGAGCTCATCTCTTCCTCTGATTAAAAGCAAAGACATTAATGGCATTATGATTAACAAGAAAAGCTTGGAAATGTCATTATTCGCCATTTAAAACTTAGAAGATAAGCAGTAATAATCCCAATGCATTTGGCTTAAAATTAGCAGAGTAATATGTAAATAAATGTAGGTTGAAAAAACACAAACAAGAAACAAATTTCAGGCTGGCAGTTATGAGTGGTCTGGAAAGGCAATTTGTGGTTCACTAAGAGGGTGGGGGATGTATTCTCCTCAGCCCCACCATAGCAGGATCCTGAGCCCAGGTGATGATTGCTTAGCATTACTACAATACGCATAGATAATATAATTTTTCTAAGTGTAGTGTTCAGAGTCTTACTATTGTTTAGTAATGCTGAATAGAAGACAATGCCTGAAGCAGCTTTCAATCCCTGGGGGATTAAATGGACCACCGCCCAAAAGTCCTGTCAAATTATTACTTTGAGGATACCTACCAGGTAGTGAGAGACTAGGAAGAAGTCATGCCCAGCCTTGGTGTAACATCCTACAACACAACAGGCAGAGTAGTGCCAAGGTGTGACTTGTGTAGTGATGATGGCACCCAAGGCATGGCATGGTCAGTCTTGACCTGGCGCAGGCCTAGAAGCTACTTTCCCTGCTTGTGGAATGAAGTCCCAGAACCATCACTGATGGAGGTATCTGACAAAAGAAGTGTGTGGGCTTTTGTTTATGCAGAGCTGAAAGTGCAGCCATTGTAAAACTCCTTTCCTTCATCAGTTCTTTACAACCATTTTGATCCAGGTTTTCCTTGTTCGGTTTTGCTTCAAGTTGCATTTATGGAATGATTTTGGCTAAAGTAGTTCTGGTCTTTCAGAAAACAGAGATGAGGAATTATCTCAACCAGCTTCTGTTGAGACTTCTCAATATTTTTAAGTATGTAATTTTGTAATCTGTATTTTTCACTGCATTTTTGTTCGATTGTCTACAACCAGGCAAAGGCTATGAACAAAGAGAAATGCAGGTTCCTAGCATTTGCCACTTCTCTGGATTTGGGAAGTACGTAGTGGTGGATTTTTTCCCATCCTCTTTTGATTTATGAACACAAAGCAGTGAAAATCAAGATGTTTATGCGATATGGAACTTTTATTCGTAATATCCCCAGGAAACAGTATTTGTAATGGAATGAAATCAAAACTGTTGGTAAGATTTTTTTTTCTCATAACATTGCTCAAGTCAGAGAAGAAAGTAAACTTGCTGCTAATTTTTTCCAGCATTCCCCTATGTCACTATCTCTCTGGCTTTCTCCTTGATTATAGTAATTCCTGTTGAACTTTGTATGTCTCTTGTATATGACTATAGAACAACTTTCTGGAAACTTTTTTGTCTCTCCCTTCTATCAAACTCTATGAAGAAGAAGATGTTACAGTCACATCTATTCAACTGTCTTCCTACTGAAAGGTAGAAGAGAAGGCAGCAAATAAAACCTTGGTAACTCTTTAAATAAGTGTCTTTAAGGGAGTAAGTTGCAGGCAACTTGTTGATATGGATAGTTAGGTTACAGTGATGACATTAACACCATGTGGCTATGATCATGTGTAAATCTTTTAATCACAACCTAATTTTTCCCACCTGCAACATGAACTAGTATCGAGTACAGATGGTACTATTGAGGATTAACTTTCAGTTACTTTCTGTGCAGTAATCCAAATGTACGTAAAGACCTATACTAACCTTATATTTCATTAACTATTCCTAATACACTGTCTTATGTGAACTGTCAGTATTTGCAGAGAGATCTTTTCAAGCAGAAGTTTCTCAATTCCTTTTAGCACTATCAAAGCTGTTCTAAAAGTTTTCTCCCTTCCTTTGGATCTGGTACCTCACTTAATACCTAAGCTTTTTTTTTTTTTTAAGCCACAGTTAAATAAAATATAAAGGGACCAGCAAACTCGAGGTTTAATGTTTTGTGCAAGTGTCATTTCCTGATTGTATTAGCCCCTCTCTCAAAATCTTCATGCAATTTTGTAATTAAATCCCCAAAGTTTAAGGGTGAGTTTATAGAAGGTCTGTCTTGCTTTTCTTCCACTTCCATCAGGAAGCTGTTCTCACAGCTTCACAGTAACACAACTGTTTCTGGTTTTGGTTCCAGATAAGTTTGTGAACTTTGGTTAAAAGTGATGAAGACCATTGCAATTCTTTTTATCACTCTGCATCTTCTGAATTTGGACACAAATGGAGTCTTTGCTAATGGCTCTCCTTTATTATACCCTGTTCTCTGCACTGTCAAATATGCACTCTTCCAGGGAGACTTAAAAAGGGAGGGTCCACTCTTTGTCCTTGTTCATAAAGAGCAGCTGAGGTGAAAGAAAAATTATCATTAAAGAATTTTCCTGGAGATCTTCCAGGGAAAGCCTCCAGACTGAGTGAATGAGAAAGGCAATCTCCTTCAGTTACACCTGACTGTTCAGAGAATTAAGCCTGTAATAGGAATGACTACAAATGCATTTTCTGTCAGTGGGAGGTTTGCTGGCAAGGCTAGAGCCAGAGGAGGAACATTGGGCTGTACAGAAATTACCCAATGCCAAGTTTAGTGATGTTACAGTTCATACTTGCTGCATCTTATTTTGAGCTGCCATTCATGTTTCCTTGCTGGTGCTGGCAGTGGTGTTGTGCACTCTCCTCCATCCAACAAAGTAGGCTAGTGATGTTTCCAGGAGCCAGGCTGATGTTCACCAAACCCATCCGACAGTTCTGCTTGTGTCACTGGTCAAGTGAATAATGCAAAAACTAAAGTGTTCTGCCTAAATGGGACAAGAGCCATTTAGAGACAACCTTGCCCACACCAAGGAGAAGAGAGAGGCAGGTATGTTGCGCAAGGGACTATAAAAAGAGACACAAAAGTAGATTTGCACCTGAATAGCGTACAATGATTGCAACCTCTTGTGCCGCTGTAATATAGTTTAATCACAAAAATATTTCAGCATAGCTAATTTTAAACTTCATGGTTATTATCTCTGGTTTGATAAGCAATCAGAGCAGAAGCCAGACAGAGGCCTTTTGTTCCCATGTCTTGTGTCTGGATGAATCCTGCTGTATTTTGCACCCTGTTGTGGTTTAACTGCAGCCAGCAGCTAAGTACCATGCAGCTGCTCGCTCACTCCTTCCATCCCATCCCTCAGTGGGATGGGGAGGAGAACTGGGAAAAAGTAAAACCCATAGGTAGAGATAAGAGTAGCTTAATAATTGAACCATAACAAAATATAAGAATAATAAATAATAATTGTAATGAAAAGGGAGACAAGAAAGAGAGAGGAATAAAACCCAAGAAAAACAGGTGATGCACAACACAGTTGCTCACCACCCGCTGACTGATGCCCAGCCCATCCCCGAGCAGCGATCAGCCCCTCCTGGGCAACTCCCCCCAGTTTATATACTGGGCATGACATTCTATGGTATGGAATACCCCTTTGGCTGGTTGGGGTCATCTCTCCTGGCCATGTGCCCTCCCAGTGCCTTGTGCACCTCCTCACTGGCAGAGCATGGGAACTGAAAAGTCCTTGACTTGGAGTAAGCACTACTTAGCAACAAATAAAACATCAATGTGTTATCAACATTATTCTCATACTAAATCCAAAACCACAGTGCTGGGCCAGCTACTAGGAAGAAAATTAACTCTATAGCAGCCAAAACCAGGACACCTCCAAATACAGTTGCAAATACAGTTGCATGTTGGTGTCAGCTAGCAGAGCTATGATGCACCACAGGGTCCCACTGACCAGAAACAGGAGAGTTGTGACAGGTTCACACTGGGGCCTGAGATAACCAGCATGTAGTCTGATGAGGTCCTGATTCTGTGGTGTTAGGGATGGGCGAGGAAGCCGAAAGGGAGTTTGACCCTTAGTAGAACCTCTGGTCCCACTACCACTTCTACAGGCAAATAAGCAAAACTCTAAATTGATGAAATCAGAAATGAGCACTAGAGAAGTAATTTTTTCCTTTTTTTTTTTTTTTTTTTTTTTTTGGTAATTCCCACAACTCTCTGCAACACTGTTTATGTGTTTCCTCTCCCTGCTATGTGGGTCACAGACAGACTTGCCTGCTCCTAAAAAGTCATCGGATCCTTTTGTCTGGCATCAGGACCAGTCATGGTGCTGCAAATCTACCTGCCCCATACCTTGCTGTAGCTCATGACTGTTAATTCTTCCAATTCATGAGATGTGCCAGAAACTGCATTTTCCCGCAAAGTTGCATTGTTATTACAGGTATAAAAGAACTAGAGGGTAGACTGTGGAAGCTGCACATGGATAGAAAGAAGTAGGCTGTATCTCTTTTGCTCAATTTTCCCTAAGGGCAGCTGTCCCAAGCCTACCTGCCTC
>NW_009606749.1:18100-67279 GCF_000690535.1 Cariama cristata | reverse complement strand
GTGTGCTGCTTCCCTGGCTGCACCTGCCTGCGAACTGCTGTGCATAGCCTCTCCCTGCCATTCTCTCTGTCCAAATTCTGCTCTTGTAGCAGGGTGTTCTCATAGAAAAAGTGCTTAGATCTATCTACAGAAGAATGTGACTTTAACTGCCTGTACCAGGGCAGCAGAGATTGCTTTCTGCTCAACCTCTCCCTGTTAGCACCAGCTCAGGTCTGGTCATCCACTTTGCTCCCATTGGGAACATTGTCTTTGTTTTGTTTTGTGGTTTTTTTTTTTTTTCTTTTCTAATCGTCTACTAGAAGAGGAGAGAGCGTGGGACCTGTACACCAGAAAAGGATGGGCACGGGTGCTTCCATTGTGTGTGCAGATTACAGTAAGGACCAAGGCTACCAGAAATGCCTGCAATACTGTTTATTAAATTATTAAATCACTGCTCTCCACTCTTTAAAATACTTTAATGTGCTTGGAGCAAGAAGATACTTAATTTGCGCTTTCACTGGAACAAAGAATAGGCTGTGAGTTGATTAGACGCATTGAAATTGCTTCCATTTATTGCTCCAGGCAGGCACCCAAGGTCTATTTACTGCAATGCATCAACATTGGCTAGCTGGTGGCTGTGCACAAGAGGATGGGAACAGGGGGGATTTCCCTACCTGGCTGGCTAGTTCTTTTGCAGAAGCCGATTCCTGTCTTCAGTTTGGTTCCCTCCAAGCAGGACAGAACATTGGCTAAAGACTTGTACATTGACCTCCAGCTGGTCTCGATGAGAACCCAGAAGACACAGAAGTTTGCTGAGAAAAGAGAAGTAAGGGCATTGCAGCTTTTCAAAGGTCGTTCATGCCTCCAGGGTTCATCAAAGAGCCTGAAAAGTTGTTTGAACGTGTCACTAACAAACAGGTATCCAGTCAAACATTTTCCATTTGAGGTCCTTTGCCTAAACAGGGAGAAAGAGCTAAGACTAAAATGAGCAAATGGCAGAACACATCCCTCAGTGTGTCAGCTCAGCTGTTCCTGCCCTTGATGCATCAGCTGCCTGTCTTGCTTGCTGGAGGACGGAGCTGCAAGATATTCTCACTTTGCATGATCTGTTCAATCCTGCAGCTGAGCTCTTCATCGTTAGTAACTATTAGTAGCTAACATTTACCCAAAAGCATGAATTTAGCAGTTATATGCAAAGTAACAGAAGAACAACAGCCTTGGGAGATTCCTTCCGTGCCCAACTATTTCCACAGCAATGTAGGTTTAAGAATAACTTTAGCAGAGATTCCACACTTTGGAAACTCCTCCTCGGTCCTCTTTTTACCTCAGCCACCTTTTGAGCACAGCCTGTCAATGGCCGCTGGAGCTGTGCAGAACCATTTCTGTGGATATCAAACTTCTTTGTCTAGTGCTGTTCACTTCTTTCTTTCAGTTTGTACACAGACAATAGACATATTTGAATCCATGGGATATTTTTGGAAAATTAAAAAGAAAAACATTGCGTTTATTTTGAGAGAACAAAGAAGGTGGCACATGTTCTCTAACAGAGCCAAGGTGGTCATTTAAAACATTGATACTGATACAGAAGGCCTGTTGACAGAATGATAGTTCAGCTTTGCTTGTATTTGTCTTTCCCTTTGTTCTCCAATGAGACAAGCCTTTTTATTTATGCCAGGGGCAGATTGCATTGTGCAGATAAAGGCACTAAGAATGATTAATGAACACACTGGACAGGCGAGAAGCACACCATAGCCCTCCTCAGCCAGAGACTGCTGACTAATGCAACGCGGTGCGTGGGGCATCACACACTGGTCAGGGTGGGAGGGAAGAGATGCCTCTTGAGCCTTGCCATCCTCCGCTGCTTGCAGTGGATTTAATCTCACATAGACTTAGACATCTATAGCATCATCCTGGGCTTTGTTTACAAACAGTATGAGAAACAGGCACCTATAGCAGTGTTAGAATTGCCTGTTTTCAGAGGAGGTGAACGCCCCCCCGACAATGCAGTCTCTTGCCTAGATCTCCACCGACCCTGAAGGAAGCCTCAGACGAATAGTGTGGATTGAGAGGTTTAAGTGTAGGTAGCTACATTTAGCCAACTGAATGCATCCTTGGTGGCAGAAGGTTTTTATTTTTCTTCTGTCTACTAGAAGCTCTCTTTGCTGTAAATGTGTATGTCCCAACCTTTTATCTGCAATTGCTCCCTGGAGGGGATGATGCATGTGTAGCAAATTTAAGCCTACTGAAAGTAAGCTTGTTTTTCTTATTTACCTTCCTCTGACTTTGTAGAAATAGTCCTTTCATTTGGCAGGCTCCATGGACAACAGTGTATAAACCACTGAGCTTTGGAAAGCATATTGTGAGCAAAGCTATGAAAATAACCTTAGTGACACTGCTAGTGGCTTGTGGTTTATGAACCAGTCAGGCACCTTCAGAGAAGGTAATAACAAATTACGGATGATGGAGAAATAAGAAACAGAATTCTGTTCTCCCTACACTGATAGAAGTGTGGAAAACACTTACCTAGCAGTGCTCATGATGGGTTTTATCAAAGCCGTTGCAGCTGGCCTAATTCTTCTGTCCAGTAAGCCAGGTTTTGACCTTCATGACAACAGAGTTAAGGCAACCTAAATGTGTACTACTTTCCTCCATCACCAAGATGAGTGCCTCTGGCACCAGAAGCACTGCAGGGGTCCCAGTCCATGTGAATAATTTTGCTGCCCTTAGACCCAGCTTGACTTTGTATTTGGGAACTATTCTGTCTCCAAGCACAGCCTCTAACGATGGAGAAGACACATCACAGGTGCTTTTCATGAGGCGTTTCCTTATGTGTTGTATCTATAGTGTAAAGAAAGACTGCCTTGACTGAAAAGTACACATTTTTTCTGGAAAACTCTGAAATCCCTCCATTGCCTGCTGGAGACAAGGAATAACTGTCCATCTGTTTTGCAAAGAACAGAAGCATTCTGCTGTTGCCCTACTAAAATAATGACTGGCAAAAAGAAATGGTTTTGAAAAATCAAGCAGAGGGAGTGAGACTACATGTGAGTATGTGTGCGTGTTGCATAAAAGGATGAGTGAGGATTAATATTATATCAGAAATTCAACAGCTCTGAATCACTGCAGTTTTCATTTAATGTTTCACCAAATGACTATAACCTTAAACGTCAAATACATGACAGATGCACTTAATTACCTCCCTGTAAGAAAAATAATGCTCAGGACTGTTAAAAAGAAGAAATGGAACATGACTAAGCTGGCATTTGTTACAGTGCCTAGTTTTAGACTTTTCCAAACCATTTGATGGTAAGGCATGTCTGCAAGCAGTGGGTAGTTACTAATGCCTTTTCATCTGCAGGGCGATGGCAGTCATGGTCACAGTAACACTTTCTGTGCCACTCTCCATGCTGGGCATGGGGTGGGCTAGGTCCTCACTAGCATGCTTCTGCCAGAAGAAAGGCAGAACTGTGGTGAAGAGAGGGGTAGAGTCTGAGAGCACCAGTCTCTCCTCACCAGTGTCGGTACCGGCACTGAGGGAACCAACCATCTTCTCCAGACTAAGGCCCGGTGTGAAGTGACCAAGACATTAATAACTTTGGGAGATTTAAACTAAACAAAGAACAATTATTATTTTAAAAATTATTTATTGTGGCAAAATGCAATAGTCAGTGCCTTGCATGGTTCAGGATTCAAGTTGCACCAGCAAACATAACATGTAGTTTTTGTGAGCAAAGATAGCTGGGTGTCTAATGTAAAGAGCATTACTGGCAGGGGGAAATGTTTTTCGAAGTATCTTGTGTTCATCTTCATCTGTTGAGAATAACTTTAATTTTGCAAAAAACCTTGACATTAATGGTAAATATAGCCACTGGTTGCAAAAAATATACCTTGTGAATGCCCTTGGCTACTCCATCAGAACAAAAGACTTCTGATTGGAGTAATTTTTAATGTAGTGTTTCTTGCTTTTGCTTTACTCAAATTTTTATTCATTATGAAGCAAGAAATTGTCGAGCTGAAAAATGATGACGTTTAAATTTCTTTTATGTTAAACACGTCAGTGAAGCAACAAAGTGCTTTTTGTATTTCTCCATTGCCCAAGGCATTTCTTAAAGCCTTTTCTCATGAGCTACTTTTACCCAAATGCCTGGGAAAAGAAAAAAAATAATCTTCTGAATGAATTGATTTATGATCACAGCTATTGCTTTTTGGCACACGTTTCATTTTTTTTGTCTTTCTCTCCCGGATGAAAGATATTTAGTCTATGAATATTATTGGTTCTAAAAATCCTCTCTCATATATCTCATGTAATCACAGAGATTAGAGATACAAAAGACTTATTGGGTCATTTAATTCATTCCCTTACTATTACAGGACTGTCATCCAGAGTATATACAGTACTTTGTTTTGTCCAACTCAAAATAATTTGGTAGATGTGGGCTTCGAAAATGCCTAGAAAACAATTCCAGTGTTTCATCAGTCCCATGTTTACCAGGATCAGTCGAGATAGCCCACCTGGACTAGCATGGTCACAGCATGACTGTTCTTATGTACAATCACAAAAATCCAGTGTTGCAACTGCCACCACATGTGGCTGCTTCCCCAGCCTATCTATTTCTACATGGCTCAGGCTGGGGCAGCTTTTGATGCGAGGTTACAGCAATGCTCATAATTTTTGTGTTTTCACCCTTCCATCTCTTCCAGCTTGAGGGCTGGGGACAGGACCGAGTGTTGTAAAACTTTCTTGTCTTAATTTCTAAGGATGCTCTGCATACTAGCTTGCTCTGACAAAGGTGCTTAGAAATTTCAGATACACCTTTCTAGGTGATGCTTTTAGTTATGTAGCTACTGTGATTTTTGTTTCTGAAGACTGCACCTTTAAATCCCATGGAGCAGATTGTGGCTGTAATTTGCTTGTAGCAGATGGAAGGTGCACACCGAGTACTCTCTGTATACCAGGGACTTTGCCTTAGTTTCTTGCTTTTGCTCAGAATGTCCCAGGTTAAAACCACTCTTTGCTGGCTGTATCCTGACTGCAACTGGGTACTGGCATCCTCCTTCCCATGAGTTGTTCTTTGGGGGCAGCTGAGATCTGAGTTGAAGCATGTAATTACTCTGTTGTGAGTCCCTTTGGCATATTCAGATATATTTATTTTTTAATCAGAAACGAGTGTAACATCCTGCAAGGGCCAGGTAAGCAATTTACTGACAAAGTGTTTTATTTCTGAGCAGAAAACATTGCATTGCTTAAGCAACATAAATGCTGGCTAAGGTCCATATCTTTTCAACAATATTTTATTTTGAGGTTTCCATCATTATTATAGTTTTCCAATAACACAAAACTCAAAGATGAACATTGACTGTCCTATTTCTTTGAAAGAACTGGAGCCAGATCTATTTGCAAAGTCCATCCCTGGACTGAGTTTCCCATTATGCACGGGGCTGGGATGCAGGTCCTCTGCAGAACTGCCACGATTATGTTTGCAGATGAGAAGAGGGCTCTTGCGCTACAGTGTGTAGCACAGCACAGTGATCACACTGGGACTACACCAGGTGAGGCCACTTCTTCAAATGCCAACTAATTTTTAACATTTGAAGTATCTAAGAAGGAAGGTTGAGCAAAAAAGAGCAGAAGCAAAGTCTTTCTGACAAGAGGTCCTTCAGGCAACATTATGTTGAGGATAATGAATGGAGTGCTTAGATTTTCCTACTTCACTGTTTGTTTTTGTTTGCTGGTTTGTCAACATGAAACAAAAGAGTGGCTTCCACATATCTCAAACGCTTCCAGGGGATGCTTTTAAGCAGTAAAGTACCTGCTCCTCTTTTTCAGCCGATGTCTTTCACATCCTTTATTGCTTATTGCTGCAATCAATTTAGGATACTACGGTGAATATTTTTTTAACTTCAACTCCTAAATACATATTCAGGAACGAAAGTAAGTGCCTGGATTTCCATGTGCCAATGCCCAGGAGCTCACATGGACACAAGGGACTGAGCAAAGGAAAAAAACCCCAAAGACTTTATAAAGGTGCCTAATTTCATATAGGTAATTTTCGAAAAACAATGGCTTAGGAATATCAATACTTACCTATATCCACTCAGGCAGACTTTTAAAGCTCAAACTCACCTATAACACTGAAATGTGTGTACTAGATACGTGTCATTCACTGTGGGAACAGCAAGGTCCCAGAAAAGGACTCCCTCTAAGACAGATCCACCTTAAGTGCTTGATGACCTTGGACAGAGAGTGCAGATGCCTGTGCAAATACAAAGCTGTCTTGCTGATTCAGGGTGCTTTGCACTGAAAATGGCCACATCAGTTGGAGTCCAGCCAGGTTGCCATTCTTCTACCGGCATGGACCTATCTTCATTTCCTAAGCTCTCCAGTGCTGCACCCTCCAGGGGCTGTGGCTCCTGCCTGTCAGCTCCATGCAGTAGCCTCGGGAACCACCCCAGCTTGGCTCTTTCCACCTTTGGCAGTGGCTGCTGTAAGATGAACACAGTGTGTTTCCAGGGGGCTGCTCCTGATCCCTCCAGACCACTTACCTCTGCAACTGATTTTTTCAGCTTTCTGCACTCTGTTGCGTTAATCTTCTGCTTACTAGATCACACAATGGGGCTTTCATGTCACTCTAAAAGAGGCTTTTCTTATTTGCCAGCTCATGTAGTAAAAATGCAATGTAGGAGAGTGATATGTTTGGGGCCAGGATTTGAAGAAATGCATGCGTGGGGTTAGCTAGAGGGAGTTTCTCTGAGGACAAAGCCTTGATGTTTTTGGCTGCAACACATAACCATGGTTTCTCTGCTCACTAGGACCTCACATACCAGCTGTATCTGACAAGGGAGGTTCTGAAATGGGAAAGACTCTGCTGAGCTCCACCGAATGCCTACAGGATCAGGCTGTTTGGCAGAGAAGCATGGGGTGAAGACCTTGTTCCAGTACAAAGGTTACAATGAAATTCAAGAGAAGATGATGGGTCATCTCTTCCCATGGAGGTACTCTGGCAGGACTCCAGAAAGAGGAAATTTCAGAAGGATGAAGAAATTATTTCTTACAACTCCTGCAGATGTGTCTTTCCTACATACATTTTCAGCCTACCCACATCTAAATTCAACTGCTCTTCTTAGAATATCCCAGAAATTAGGAAACCTTCCTGCTTGGAAGATCTCTTTGGCTTCATTTCTTCTCTCTGTGTTCTGCTGCCTTTAGCTCTGATGCAGAGTGGGCACTGAAGCGGAACACCTAGGTGGGATAGACAAGAAGCCAGTGATGCTTTTGTGAGACACTACAGAGCCACTAGGAAAGTCCAAAATTCTACACTTGACTCTCCTGTACATGTACCATGCAGGTGGTGATGGAGGGACAAACAATTTGGAGGGTTTCATTCATACTATAACAGAAAAAGCAGCAGTAGAAGAGATTACAAATAACATCATTAAAAAATACAGTTGAAAAAAAATAGAAAACTTAGCTCTCTAATAGGTAGCTTTAAGCATCAAGTATTTTGTTTATTAGGATATCAGTTGATAGAAGAACTAGCAATAGTGGTTCACAATTGGAGACTTTTCTTCTTCAGAGTAGTGTTCCACTGAATAACTTTTTTATAACTTGCTCATCACACAAACTATGAAAAGTAGAGGTTGAGAAGGCAAAAATTCTAAACCTATTATTTAAACAGTTACTTCTATTAATCATATGAAATAAAAAGCTTTGGGTCCCAAAGACTCATGTAGGGAAATTAAAGTTTGAACTGTGAATACTTCTGATATATATTTTTAGACTTACTGGGGCTTGATCTTCTTTCAGTATGAATTTTCACCTGTAGCAATCTATTTAACATTGTCACTGTCAGGAGAGTTTTTCAGGGTAAATAAGATGAGAATCTGGCTTTCAGTGTTATAAAAAGTTGGTATTAAAATCAGCTGGCTAAATTTTGCCCCCTGCCTAATTGCAGGAATCTGCCCAATAGCAAAGGGAGGTAGAGAAGAATGAGGGAGTAACTGAGGCTTCTTCATGTCTATTCTTCGCTAAGCCATCACTGAACCCTGACCCAAACATTTTTCCATGACTGTGTAGCAACACAGTTTCCCAATTTTGATTAACGTCAGTTAACAACTCTTCACTACCCTTGCTGCTCACTGTTTTGACATTTTGGGGCTATATCCACACCACTTACTTAATTTTTGGCCTAGGAGACAGTGGATGACTGGTAGGTCTCAGCACAAGCTGTGTCAAAGCAGAGGGTGGCTGACTGTGTTTGTGCCAAATGTTATTAAAGGAATAACTGCCAGTACATGCTAGCTAAAGATATGCTTGCTTTAAACAACAGCCTGCAAGGTGCAACACCCACTCATCTCATTCCAGCAAGCCATGCCTGCTTAAAGATAGCCAAATACCTGTGAATAAATTGATTGAAATCTACATTTCTGTGTGGATTAATGCTTGTACTACTGTACTACTTGGAAGCTGCTGTCATAAATCTGTGCTTTCAACGTGTTAGGTATTCTACAATGGCAGTAAAAGGAATTTTGGGGTGTCGCTGATGTTTGCTTGGCTCTGCACAGTCCCACATCCCTGTTCACCCATCTATTGGGTAATCTTAGTACTTTCCTAAGCAATTGCTGTCATTTCTTGGCAGGGTAGACTTGGTTGCAATATTAATATTGTATTAAAATATTAGTAGTCTATCAGTGTGTAGAGACAGAGGATCCTTGGTATTGTCCTAAAAATATTGTAATCATTGGCTAGTCTTCTCTAAATAAGGATGGAGCAGGAGGTCACCAAGTAGAGAATCAAAGGCAAAATCAGCAGTAAGCAAGATTAATAAGAAGAATGAATGGAATAACAGCTAAGTAGCATAAAGCTAATGGTCTCTCCTGTTAAAAAGGGGATGTGCAACACAGGTTTTTCTAGTAATCTTCATTATTCCCTACAAAGTATCAAAGAAGCTGAGGAAGGGAGAAATATTGGAAAAGCAGTGCTTCCAATCCTGCTTGAGAGACAGCTTAAAATTCTGCCTCCCTCATGCAGCTGCTCATCAATGGAGTGCAGGACTCCAAAACCATGTCTGTAATCCAGCCTTTTCAATTTGATTCTAAGCAGGGTGCTGTCAATATCTGGGTAATTGCAGATTACTTGCAGATATTCCCTTTTCCCAGTTAAGGTCTCTCACAACAACAGAAACAACAGCAAAATTGCTTAGATTGTTACTTCAGAAAAACTGAGAAATCACTGGTCTGCTTTCCAAGATGCTCCCTTGAGGCACAATGTTACCATTGTTTGTGATGAAGCGCAACAAACAAAGTGTTGTGACATACATCTGTAGTGGAAAAGTTTTGGAGGGGGGTATGGAACATGGGTAGGAAAAAGATGGAAAAGTGCTTTCTGTAGCTCTTTGTTGCTGTTGTGAATAGCATCACAATATCTCTTAATGAAGCAGATGTTCAGATAAACAATTTGAGGCTACAAATGCCAAAAAATAGAAGCTTCCACGGGGCTTGAGTTCCAGCTCTGTTTCCCTTGTTAACCAGTTGTCACGCTCTGCTTGACACACCATAAGCACAAAGGCAACTAGAGGATGGGGAATATTTCAGAAATAGTGCCATTACAGTTTCTTAAGCACATCTTGCTGTGGTCTCACCTTCATCATCTTAGATGGAAATTTTGGTTTTCAGATTTGTGATCCCAATTGCTATTTCTGCTTTCCTTCTCATGTGGGCCATTATGGCCCTGATACACTGCTGTTGTAAAATTGGGAAATAAGTTTATGTAAAACAGATGAGTTTTGATTTAATTGCTTTTTACTCTAATTATGTGTCAGCGCTTGCTAACCGAGACTGTGTCAATTTCCAAAGCCTCATGAGAAAATTGTTACGTTAACATCCACATTTGGTAATATTCTAATACAATTACTTACAGTTACTTTTGGGACTTTTGCTCATTTTTGGATGTATAGATCACAAAATTGTAAAGTGAAGGGGAGAAGACGTTTTGGAGGAGAGGTCTTGTTTGTACATTAAGTATGGAGTAAGAAAGTCACACCTCACTTTGGAGAAACCTGGATCACCTGTGGGTCTCACCATTCCCAAAGTGGAAAACAAGAGATGGTTTTGGAGACTACTTCAGAGCATGCAGCAGCTGCTAAAAAGGCTTGGTGAACCTAGCATTAGGTTTGGGGCAAAGACTATTAGACCACTGGGTCAAAATCAGCATTTGGATTAGAAACACCTGCTCTAGGTTTGTGTCCAGAATTTCATGACCTTCTGCAAGCCAGAGGCTTGGGCATAAAGTCCAAGCAGCCACCTAAGGACAGTCTATCTGGGAATGACAACCAGAGGTATGTGCAAAGGAACAAATCAACCCTGTGTACATTGCTTAGCAATATGCACTTATTTTTAAGCTGCCATGGTTGATTTTGGAGTGGCCTGCCTGGATCATTGACAAGCAGGAATTTGGCAACTGGAAGCTTAAAGCTGGCTAATGGGGAAAGGTGCACAAATCCCTGCAAAGACAATAGCTGGCTCTGTGCAATCTGGAGCCAAAGCAAAAACCATCATGTGCACTGAGGCATAAAATGAACCAAATAAAAAGAAAAATAGGACCGTAAAGGGCAACAGCAGTGACTACAGTGTAGCTGTGCTGCTTATGGCCTCCCACAGCCCGTGTTAGCACAGATGCTGTAATCACTCCTCTCATGTTTTTGACTGGGGAGCCAAGTATTTTCCTTGTGATATGGAAGACCTTTGTTATATGATGGTCAAGACCATCTGCTAGGACCTGCACAGCAGCCTTCATCCAGCACACAGTGAGATAATGCACATCCTTGTTGTGAAATTGATACAGAAAGACACAAGCTCCCTGGCCACCCTATTACTTATTATAAAGTAACAAGGTCTTGAGTTACAAGTGCCCTGCAGTGAAACCTCTGTGGAGACAGCTGGAAACAGAGTAAGTCCACTACAATAACAAGGGGTGGGAGTTAAAAATAAAGCTTCTGAATGCAGCAGCATTTGTGCACACTGCGTGAATATACATATGCCTAATCCAACCATACCCCAGATTCTGCAGCTGAGTGTCCACAAGGTGAGTCCTGGGCAAGCCATATGTGGGAATCGTATCTGTCCTACAGGACCTGCAGTGGTAAGTGATTAGACAAACAAAGCTCAATTTAGCACTTTACAAGACAGAAAAGATCCTGAATGTACAAGTTGATATAGAGCGTAGAAGTCATGTGGATTATGCTAAATTTTGAAGAGCTAGTGTTAGGTTTTTAGGCTTGCTAACACATACGGATGCTTGGTGCTCCCATGAAGACAGACTAGATGCTGAGACTCATTGTGGACAGGCTTCTTTCCTGAGCCTCAAGGACATAGTTGTCTGGAGTCCACAAATACAAGAAAGGGAGTTGTCTAGCCAGAAAGAAAAATTGTGTCCTGCAGCTTCTGCATCTTCAGACCTTTGCATCTAAAGACCACAGGCTGCTACTGAGCTATGCTAATATTCCTCAGGGAGACAGCTTTCCTATGTAAGTCTCTGTCAGGAACTTCAGCACCATATCCCCTTTGTTTATTGTTTTAGTTAATGGCTTGTGATGACTCTAAAAAAGGAGGGTATATGAGTAAAAAGGACTTTATAAGACTTCAGTATGATCACAGGGGAAATGAAATAACTTTCACCATTCAGACTTATCAGAAATATCTTTGTTGTCAATGGAGAGATAAAAGTAGTTTAAGAGTGGAGGTCATCTGACCTATTTTAGATGTCTCTCTCAGTATGATTTTCGTCCACCTCTGTCCCCATTCACTGGATCTCCATTGACTTTAAAGGGAGCCTACAGTAACTAGCTCAGCTACAGATGTCTCCCTTTAGTCAGCTAAATCCACAGGCTGATACAGAGAATCTAGGTCAGAGAAGTCAAGAGCAAAACTAACAAAGAATTGAACAGACACATTCATCAAACTCTTCTATTGGATAGAAAGCTGCTGCTCTAGCATCAGTACACAGCTATTTCTTTCCTTTCATTAAAATGAGCTTAATTTGGATTGCTATTCATTCAAAGGTCCTCCTTCACTTTTCACCTTTTCCGTTAGAATTAGCCTTGGAACTCAGAGCATTTTCTCTGAACATCATGACCTCAACCTCTACTAAGAGAAGGCTTTTTTTTAACCAAGATTTCTCTTGTCTAAACAATGCTGTATATTAACCAAAATTAGATCAAAACACTAATTCAGTTTCCTTATTATTTGTGGAGGGGAGGGTGTTAGGGATGTTTAAATGATGTTGCAAACCTTATTAAACAAATCCAAAGGACTCTGAATTTTCCCAGATGAGAATATTTCCTGTGTTTCTTTCACCACTGCTGATGGTCCTCCCAGTCACCTCTGCATCCCCAGGGAGGTGTGAGGCTTTGCAGAACGAGCTGTTTGCATAGCAGAATGAAATGTACTTGGTGCTCACAGAAGTGTCCTAGTTGATAATATGCCCAAAGCACAGCTTGTGGACTGCTTTCTCTTCTTTGGCTGGGTGCTGAGTGCCGGGTGCCGAGTACTTTCTGGAAGTCTACAGACAGTGATTTATCTGGATGCCTCACTACAGTTGTGGGTATGATGGAAGGAAGTTGCCGGAGTCTGAGTTGGAAGCGCAGCAAGTGCAGTACTCTGGCACTAATAGCAGACTACTTTATTTCTGTCAGTGAAGACTCTGTCTGGCAGTGCAAGTTAAGACCTTTTCCAGTCATTTATGAGGAGCATAGAAGCCAGCAACGTGAAGGAAGCTGTCAGGGAAAATCCTTAATAGCATGAAATGCAATGCTAAGACAACATCCAGCCCCAGAACAATGTGACATGAATTCTGTTCTTCATTTTTGCCAAAGTGCTACAATTTCCTGAAGGCCAGGAACAGCTCAAGAGGCCAGATGAACCATGCCAGTCACAGGGATGATTCACTGCAGTCTAGGACTAAGTCTGTGAGCAGTGGAGTATGCCACTCAGCTCTTGTTGACTTCCGAGGATTGCTGATGCTCTTCAGAGATGTGCTCTGTGCCTTAAGGAGGAGAGCATCCGAGAGACAATCTGTCTGTAGTTAGAGATTTTGTAAGTTCATTTGCTGCCTAGTCTCTGGATTTTAGGTGATGGATCTCTGACATGCGAGGCTGACGGCAGCAGAAATGTCTTCAGGAGTTCCTTGTGAATGCATTGTTCATTATTGGTCCTGTGTGAGACTTCACCGCAGTAGTTTTACTGCAACCTGTAATCCCTATGAACACGCAGGATTTAAGCATGTGCCCTCCCTTGCTGTTTTGTGTCAGAAAGTTTTTCTGGCTATCACTGCCCACTGCAAGTCATTTCTTCATCCCTTGAGTCTCTCCATGCCATTCACAAGCAGTCTTGTGTAGCTCCCATGGAAGGCCTTACCATGGTACTGCCTGGATACGGGCAGATGGGGAGCTGGGCATTTTGGTAAATTATTGACAGGATATATTTGATGAGATAACATCCCAATGTTAAGATTTACTACTGTCTGGGTAATGAAAGCCTTGTGTGTTATATTAGACTGGTTCAAGGTGTAAGAACAGAAGTACTGTTTACTTAAAAAATACGTGTTTATATTTTTGGAACCAAGTTACAAAAGAAGATTAACCTGCAAAATACATCAGTGATACCCTTCTTGGCTACGTCATAATCTCACCTCTCTCTCTCTTGATTATCTACTTAGTCTCTTTGACTAAAAGGGCTGTTTTTGCTTCTGTGCTTCTCCCACATGTCCCAAAGGAGTGCTAGAGCTCAGTACAAGTGTTAAGGTCTTCTTCCACACTTTGCCCTCTACATCACCTCCACCTTTCTTATTCCCTGATAAAGAAAGTTAATGCCTTCTTTCTGATGTCAGTCCAAGATTTTGTGAGTACAGCCCACTGTCTTGTTTACCTTCCTTCCTCATCCTTGTCCAGGTACTGTTGCAATGTTTCTATTGTGAAATTTATTTGGTACATTTCTAGTCTCAGGTAATTTAGCTTCCTGTCTGCAAACTGGATATAATCTTCTGAAAATGTTTTGGTAAGACCTTAAACTTCACATTACAAAACACTTTAAACATTCTTCATTTTCCCTGGCTTCACACCAGTATTATTTTGCTGATATCATTGGCTAAAAGTTATTCTCCAAATAGCAAAAATGGTATGGGATACTTCACTTCAGTAGCAATCTCAAATCCTTTGAAATCATTGGTTGTATGGGATGTCTGCTCATCAGAGTGTCAGTCTGTGCAAGAAAAAAACAGACAAATAACTTACCCAGTAGTTCAATGATTGTGCCAAACTTGGACCTAACTAATGCAGTGTCCACACCACAGTTTGCTGCACTGAACCACATTTTTCTCTTCAGTGGCACCTCCAAGAAACCCACTACTCACTGACCTGAGAATTTGTCAAACTATTGCTTTTCCTGATGATCATCTTAGGTTACTTCTGCCGGGACATGAATCATAAAGTTACCCTGAATGTTTGCATGGTGCATAGCACAGATGGAGCTGTGACCCATGGTTGAGGTCATTAAGTCTCCTATAATGCCAGCAATAATAATAATAATAAGCCTGAAGGAAATCTATGCCTTCCTAGAGGTGCAGGGAAAGACACCTGCTGTAAGCAATTCTTCCATAGGAGATGCGAAGAAATACTGTGAAAGCTGTGCTTGTGTTTTGTTACTGATTTCTGTGCCATCCTTACCCATCGTTACTCTTTCTCTAACCCAAATATTTTCATGTTCAATTGTTCCCATATTGTTAATGCCTTTATTGTTGTTGTTGGTTTTGTGGACGCAATTTCTCCTTATAAGTGACTTTTCATTGTTATAAGCATTGTTTCATCATCATATTGTGTAGTACAGCTGCTGTTTTTCCTAGAATTGCATTCTTTGTCTGTAATTTCCCGCTTAGTACTTGTCCTCTATTGTCCTTGCCTGTAATTTTTGCTTTTTTCCCTCCCCAGCCCAGTTTGCTCTTATCTGTGATTTAGCTTCCATAGACATGTTTCCTGTAGTATCCTTTTCCCTCTCTATAATTTGTATCTTTTGCAATATTCAGTGTGTTCCTTTCCCATTTCAAAGGAAAGTCGCAGCACTGTGTTGTTCAGATTCTCTGTTTTTCTACACGTCGTTCTATTCTAGATTCAGCTATCCTTTCTTTTTCCTCTCATTTCCACTATCATATTACCAGTGAGTTTCTTCTTTATTATAATGAATTCTTTTCTGTGGTTTTATTCTGTTACTTTCTGCTTATGCCTCTTTAAGCTATGGCATGTTTCTCTATTTCCAAGTTTTTGTTCTCTTTCCGGTACCACATTCTTGATTTACTTACATTTTTCCCACTCTATAAAACAATTTCTAATACTGTAAGGCTAACAACTCTGGGTTCACATCATTTCTAAAATTGATTTTGCCCCTTTGGCTTCATGTCCTGCGGGTCTGCTCTGCGGTGCTGGTGGCCATGCACTGAGACCAGTGAATCCAGTGCTCAAGGGCAGACTGTGAGCCCACGTCTGTTGGTGGGTGAAACACCACCACTGCCAGCAGCAGGACTGGACTTTTGATGGCCACTTGGATTCTTCAGACCAGCTGCTGTCAAGCCCTGAGGACTAATGGGGCTGGTGCAGGAGCGTGACGTCAGGTATAAGAGGGCTTTCTCTGTCTGTGGGCAAGTGGTGCGAGTGAGCTCAGCCCTCTCTGGAGGCAGTTGGCAAAGCTGTGGAGATTTGCATGGGGAAGGACTTGACTGTTTGAAAACTGGTGCTCTCCTAGCCCACTGCGTGCCAAAGGGCTCCCTGCAGGCACTGCACTTAATGGTGGGCAGGAGACAGAAACCTGCACCGCTTCCTCCCTGACAGAGCATCGCTTGCATGAGCCACTTGCATTTCCCAAATACATCGGACCACCCTCTCCTTTCCCACAGAAATCTGATGACTGAGCACTGCCACTCGCCTGCCCTCTTATTTCCCCTATCAGTCTGGTTTTCCCTTTCTTTCTTTGCCTCCTCTTCCTGCCCCTTACATCTCTCTCATTGAGCCACTACGTGTCTTCCTAAGCACTCTGAATAGCGGGATCTAAATAATTATTTTGCTGTCAAATGTTCCATTTTCTTTTCCTTCTCCAGTCTATAATTCTTCTGTGAATGGTGACTGCATAGTTAATTGCGATTCATTACATGGCTGTCAGAAATCCAAGCTCTCACTCCTCTTGGTATATTCAATCAGTGTCCTTGGCTTGTGTACAGTAATGTGTAGTGGGCTTTAGATTAAATTTTTATTGTTTTTTAACAACTTATACATCTTCCAATGCAGCCATTGCAGGACCTTGAGGGTGCTTGGATGGAGAGACAGAGTGAGCATCAGGAGAAACGACTGCTCCTGAGTGTGATATGAGAAGATGACCTGTTCAGTAGCGTCTGAACCAGGACTAGTGGGAGGAGGCCACTGCTTGGCAGCTGTTATGTGGCCAGGCAAGGCCTGGGGATCTTGGTCTAGGTTGCAGTCAAAGCAAGTAATGGAAATACTTAGCAATCTTTGAAGCTTGATAGGCCAAGGGTGTAAGTGAAGCAAGTTTTGTGGAAAGAGCTAAAATAGTTTTCTGGATTGATTGTCATCATTGGCCGAAATAGGGAAACCTTTAGGTAAACAAGCCCTTCTTCCAGTCCAGACTAAAATCTCTCACCTTCAAAGCTAAATTAAGTTGATGGTATAGCTTAAACTATCTTGCTGCTACCGTCTTAGTCATGAAGGATGTACACTGGTATTGCATTCTTGGCGGCAGCGCAGCCTGCCCTGCGTGCTTACAGCCTGCACGAAGGACCTGTCAGAATAAGACCAACCTATAGGCTGGTCTAAATATGTTGCCAAGTTCATCTTTTTCTCAGCCCTCATCAACACAGTTCCTCCAGACTGTATGAACAGAAGTAGGCACCAAAGTGGCTCCACACTACGACAACTTCATTATTCAATGCTTGAGAGGTTTAAACAACCATAGTTTGAAGCCAACTTTAATTAGCATTTTACCTGAGAAACACAGATGGTACCTTTATTGCCTGGGCTGAAAGCTTGGATTCCCTTGGCTTCTATGATGAATTTAGTATGCTTCAGTCCTCCATCAAACTACCTCTTGAATATTGCTCTAGCAGTATCGAAGTCCAGCAAACCATGGTCAGCATAAAAACGGTAACCAAAAAAATGTGCTATATAAAAATGTGCAAGCCAGCACTCCCACCTGCACAAACTCAGCAGCCATCCAAAACATATCAAAAAAGATATAATAGGCTGTCAGATTTTCAACACCACCACATCTGCTCTAAGGGGAACCATACCCCCCTTGACAGTCTAAAGAGGCTGCTTGCCCAGCAAATATTTTCAATAAAGACAGTAAAATATGATGCAACTCTTACATTTTATCAGAAACTTGTTTCCTAAACCTTAAGCTGCACCACAGATCACTAAATTCAACATTAAAAGGAAAATACCACAGAACAACATGCACCAAGTGGAAACAGATTATTCCTTGAATAATGTGCATGAAAGTTGTCAATATATTCCCAATCTTAAAAATATCCCTGAATCCTACGCTTGCTCCTGCCAAAACGTAATATACTTCACCCACTATGCTATGTCCTCATAGAAATTTTATGGATGAAATGACTCCCATGAATCAGAAAAAACTTGCATAGGCAAAGCAAAAGGGCAAACCCACCCAGTTATTAGTAGACAGCAAACTTTTACAACACAGCCACTTAATTTCCGCTCTTTCAGTCTTGATCCTCAAGAGAGAACTAATAAACACTTTCCAAAGGTGACAATCAAAAGGCATTACTCATGATAAGAAAAAGTCTTAGCATCAACAGAGACAAACATTTAAGGCACATTATAATTCTTCCTTTTCGCCACCATTACAACTTGCTTCCCAGAGAAAACACCCATGTGCCACGAGCTATAAATTCTCACTTTCTCCTTTTTCTCACTCTGTGTCTCTTTCCAGTAAAAGATGCTATCATGTCACCTTTCACTTTGTAATATCCTTTCTTCTATACCACAGGTACCAAACTTCTTTTTCTTTTACTTCTTTCCCCAAACCGATTAAGGCAACTTAGTTAAATTTCATCATTTCTTGGCTCATACTCACCTTTGAAGTTTGGTGTACCTATTCCTGGCCCAGCAAAATGCTTTTGAGTCTGTCTGTTGTTTGAAAATAAATCAGTTGATGTAATAAAAGATGCTATCTTCTCCCTGCAAACTTTGCCTAGCTTAATGAATAACTTAGATCAGTGCTGAAAAAATAACACCCCAAATATATTTTGTTGCATAAATAATATTCAGACTTGATTGTCATGGCTTAAGTTGTAATTTTAATTTTTTTTTTCTGTATTTTTTTTAAGATGGGTGGGAGCTCTAGTAGGCTAATACTGTCTCTCTTATTAGGAATTATATGAACTGACTTACTTGATCTTTTAAAAGTGTGTGAAGATTTATGTGTTTAAAATCACCTCTGCATTGACCTGGATGGTTTGTTGTAGCAACACATGTCATCCCTGTCCCTTTTGTAATGCATCAGAGGTCATGTTTAACTGCCTCAGCACCTACATGTGCAATATCAGGCTTTTAAAGCAATATGTCTGTGTTAAGCTGTAAGATCTGTGTTTGTGTATCGTCTGCTGCAATGAGACTCTGATTCATGACTTGGTGCCCCAGGTATTACCACTGAGGAAACTCCATGCAGGGCTTAATCTTGCCATTCCCATGGAGTGGTGTCTTGAACTTAAAATTGATGAGGTGCTAGATACACTGCTCAGCATGGGGATTGCAGGCAGGGTTGGGCAAAAGATCTTCTGAAGCGTGAGTACATTGAATCAGAGGAGCTCTAATCGTAGATGGAAAGCCCCTAAATGATTTACATAGTCTGGTACATCACGGTGAGCAGCATCTTTGAAATTGGGAAGGTTTTGCCCTTTGTCCCATTGAGCACAGCATGTGATGTGTGAAAAACATGCCTGCTGCTGTTCAGGAGAGTGAAATGGTTTCATAGTAAAGCAGCCAACAGGCATGAACACTCGAATTCGGGTACCTCATTTATGCTACCTTTGAATTTTAAACTGGGTAAAAGTGACTCTTTCTGAATTACTGTTATCATTCCAGAAGGATTATATTTTATCTTTTTTTTTTTAATTCATTTTCTTTCAGTCAGTAAAAGCCCATCAGACTATAAATCACTTCTGTACTCCTTATGTCCTTAATAAGGACATATTATCCCTTAATCTCTGTGTACAGGAATGCGCTAGGGAGGCTCTCAGGGACCGAAATCCCAGGGAAACCTTTCTCCAAGTGAACTGAAGCAGGTAGGATGGCAGCTTTTACTGAAACATCTACCATGAGTGACATTTCAGTTCAGGATAATATGTACCCAGGCCTCTCTCTGGGTTAGGTGCAAGTTACCTACACTGCAAACCTGACTAATAACACATTCAGTCCTGTCTTCTTCAATATTCAATTAACTGGCCACAGATTTCATGTGTGTAACCCTGTGGCAGAGTCACTTACCTGCACGCTCCCAAACTGCACAACAGACCTGGAGGAAATGTGAGTTCTCAAGAACTGATGGTGCCTTGACATTGGTAAAATTCTAATGTCATTTTGGCATATAGTAGCACCAAAAAAAGAAAAATTCTAAAAACTCCAAATGTGGTTTTGTCCATTGTTTATGGTAGGACTTGTTCCTGTATGAGATACAAAGGGGCTGCTATTGGAGATTATTTATAAAAATATATTAAGTACAGTAGTTCAGCAAAGACAAGTGCCTGGTTCCAGTTGGATGGAGGCAATCAACTGCACAAAAAACACTGGTTAGGGAGTGGTAGGGTGGGTAGTGATTTTGCAGAAAAGAATTTCAAGATATGAGCAGGTGCTATGGCAAAAGTACCAATGGGGTCATGGAATTAGGAATCATGTTGGGACGGTTAAAAATGGTGGCAAGGGGGATCTTCCATTTCCTGCAGGAAAAGTACAGATTCAACCCAACCACTACATTCAGTTCAGAGCACTCCAGTAATAATGTGGACCACCTGTGCAAGATTTCAGGAGTTAACTGGAGTTGTTTAGTCAAAGACGAGGAACAGTAAGAGTCTTCAGAGCTGCAAAAAATTGTTATAAGCAGCAAGGGATAAGCTGCTTACCCTGTTCCTTGTGCATAGGAGGGAAAGAAACAGCATTAGACTGCAGCAACGGAGACTATTAAGCATTAGGATAAACCTTTTAAGGTTACTGAAGCACTTGGAGGACCCAGCGTTTCCACCTTTGCAAGTCATTATGAAGAACCTGTGCAGAAATCTTTCAGCAATGATATGTTGATGATTCTGAGCAGAGTTGACCTCTGAAGGTCTTGTCTGCTATGAATGGGAAGCCAGCAGTTTGTGTAGTGCCCATAAATAATTTAGGAAGCTTCCAGCTGCTGTTCTATAGGCTTCCAAAACCAGCAATGCTCAAAAGTCCTTGGCAGCACTTTGCTATCTTTCTCAGTGGCACCCAGAGGTGCATGTGGAGGGAATTCATTTTTTTTCTGTCTGAACATCAGAGTCCTCTGTTCACTTATCCTTGGCAAATCCTATGTGTTCATTGGTGAAGTAAAAGGCAATGTGTACATTTTAGGAAGCTAGATCACTTGCTTTGCCTCAAATACTGGCTTGATAAAACTGAATTTTTCTTCAAAAATGGGTCAAACTTAAAAAAGAAATATCCAGAAGTTGTTAAAAACCCCAAACTTTAAAACAAAGTTCCTGCCCAATAATTGCCCTGAAAGTTTTACAACAAGACATTTTATTTTACCCTGGCCATCTTGGTTTCCATTTTTTCCCCCCAAGTTCTGTATTTTAAAATAAAATATTTAGAGAACAAAAAAGAATTGTACCAAGTCATTTCTCCTATTGATCCACAACATTTTTTGAAGCTGGTTGGAGACAGAGAAATCTATGCCTTACTTCCACTGACTTCCACTTCAGCTACTTTGAAGTGCAAATAAACATCTGAAAATCCCATTCAGAGACTCCTCTGCAAGTTCAAGTCTGTGATTGTCTTAGAAATTTCATTTATTGTTCATTTTCCTATGCTGAAAGTAGCTAGTAAAGCAGGGTGCTCAGGCCAGGTCCTGAATCACTCTTCTTTTCCTATGGAGAAATTATAGGATTTAGATTTGATTAGAGAAATGTTTTACTCTACTACCAGTTCTAGCAGTCTCATAATATCTTAATCCATCTTTAACTTGACGCTACTAGTCTGATGAGCTTGACCACACTTAGAGAGTAGACAGAGCAATGCTACAGCACAAGAAATGCAATGGTAGCACAAGAAATGCAATGGTTTTCTCTCTGGTGGAGGACTATGAAAAACACTGTTCAAAGATACCTCTAACAAAACATATTTCTAGAGCCACCAGTGCTATCTGAAGAGCAGGATGTCCTTGTAAAGTTATAGATTCCTTTCTTATCCCAGTATGTGCAACATTTACAAGCTCATCAACTAGTTGTTAAATGGTGTATTCAGTCCCTAATTATTCTCACAGATGAGAACAGGTATATCACAGCCATCATGTAGTCTAGCTCTGCTTTTCTTATAAGCATTGATATTTGCTAAGCAAGTTTGCCAGCTGGATGCTACATTTTCCTTGTTTTGTTTGCAATGACCATGAACCTGGAAGATCTTATGATCCTTTTGAAAGCCATCAGCTTCTCTGCATCCTGACTCATTTCTGGAGAGAGCAGAGAGGACTGAGCACTTTGCAGGGCCAGAGTTGCACACAAGTGGAATAATTTAGCATGAAAAACACTGTTGTAGTCAGCAAAATATTTCCCTCTAGGATTAGTTAATGTAACAGTAAAGCAAAGGAAGTTAATGTTTGCCAGAAGGGAAATGAGAAAGCTCCCCAGTATGGGGCTCAACTGAGCAATCAATCTTGAATATGCAGTCCAGCACACCCAGAGCCAAACACCCTACTCCTTCTCCCCAGCAGGAATTTATTAGTTTGAGACACTTTCCGCAGCTTTCTCTCTGTACTCATAGCTTAGAAGTGCTCCTGGAGGGCAGGCATTCTAAAAGTGTGGTTTGAATAATTGTTGCATTGCTCCTTGAGAAAAACAAGTGAGGAGCCACACATACCTTACTCTGACCAGGATGGCTGATGTACAGAGGAACGTATTTTCAACTGAAGAAGAAGATAGCACCTAGATGGTTTTGGCGGGGGTGTCACCCATAGCTCTGAGGCTGGTATCCCCTCCAGGAGTTTGTCCCAGTGGCACTGCTGAGTGTGGTGATGGATTTTTGACTTACAGCCAAGGAAAGCCTGAACCAGCACTGCTGGCTGAGGACAAATTTCGAGACTGATTCTCCCTCATCCCCCTGGGGATCTATTGTAGGCTGTTCAGGAAATATCTTAATCTTCCAGGACAGCACAGCAGAAATAGCAATTATTTTTAATGGTAATCACTGCTTTCTTTAGGATCTATTGCACTTGTGAACAAGGGAACTGATCATCTCTGCCTCTGCTGTGCTGGGACTGCAGCCAACGAGACTTGCATTTATCTCACTGACTCCCTTGGGCTGGTCTCTGAGGTAGGATCACCTTTCTTAACTTGGCATGTCTGCAGAGTGAAAGTTTCCATCTGAACCAGTCACCCTTACAGTCAACAGGGATGCGTAGGAAGAGGCAGAATGTAACTCACCTGGCTCAGTTAGACCTTTCTTTTAGATAATTCACTCTAAAAGCACCTGTTTCACCAATGACTATGATGGATGTCATAGTCTCTCCCTGACTCCAGACACCTGCATTTGGTCAGAATCAGCCCCGTCTGTGGACTTGTGCCACATGTGGAAGGTGTCTGGGGACAGGAAAATGCTTCTGCCCATTATACAACACCTGACATTGTAAGGAACCATGTTCCTTACCGAGACCATCACTTCTGACAAACCTAGTTCAAAGGTTCAACAATTAACATGCTGCTGCTATATCCTTGTTGTAAATAACAAACATGCTATTTCTATTGACTTGTTTGCAGTTTACTTTCTGAAGAGGGATTCCCAAGGCAGTAGCAAACTGACTAGAGGTTGGATCAGAGGCATTGTTGACCTCCATTTACTGGTGCCACTACTAAATCTTAAAGACCCATTACAGAAGAGACCATGACATCATTTCAAACAGCCACTACTTAGTTTGAATGATGCTATTATTTTTAAACCTCTGTTTGTAATGAATGGTCTCAGCCTGACAAATCTTTATTTTGTGGACTTCGTTAAAGATTTTGAAGAACATCTTTCAGGAGGTGATTGCTTTGATGATGTACTTTGCACATGATACTTGAAGAATCCCTATCTGAAAGCTGTGTTGTTAAGCTATCATTTTACATCTGGTGGAAGCAGGGAAATGCTGATGGATTGTCTATAAGATGCATGAGCAGAGGAGGCAAATTAAACAGCGGGGTCTGGATGAATAATTATTTTGTGTGCTTACCAGAGGAAATTGATTATTGGACATTCCTGATCAATTCATTTTCCCTCCATTTGTTTTTTCACAAGAATGAATATATTTCAGTTTATTAAAATTTCATGGTCTAAAGGAGCTTTTAATGCTGTGAACCAATGACAATAAATTGTTAGTATGAAGAGTCCAGACCACTAGTGATGTGCAAAAACTTCAAATGTGGAAGTAAGGCAATTGGGAAAGACAGGGGCAAACAGGAACAGCTCAAAGAATAGAAAGAAAGATTTAGTGAGTGGTAAACTTGCCCTTTGCCTCTTCCTCCTTGTGTTACTCCTTGATTAGAGATTTCTGGTTATATCTCTGTCCGGAGCTGTCTCCTTGCTCTCTAAAGCACTGTGCACACATCAGGTGAAGAAGAAATACTCTGTCTAGAATGACACAATGATTTTTGAGACTGGCTTTGCAAAATCAATGATATCTACCCAATGCAGTTACCAAAACTCTGGACTTTGAAATTTGTAGCTCAGTGCCTGAAGCCCACAGAAAGTAGCAATACAACAATGTGTCATTAGCCCAGATTTATGTAGAGAGGACAGGAGATGCACCTTGGGCTGTTCAGTGCAGTCAAAAATCAAGAGTTCCTCCATCTACACAGATGCTGTGGTTTGCTCCATCTGAAGTGGTGACATGACTCTGCATGAACCTGCAGGATTGACTTACCCTCTTACTTTTTTCCTGGCCCTTCTTGCTATCTTATTAGCTGTGAAAAGGTCCATACAGTCTCTGCGTGGACCATCTGACATATTTTGCCCTTGCATTTTCCATCATTACCAGAAGCAGCTGGAAATCTGGCCCCAGAGATGATGTTTCACTCGTGCTTAGAAACTCCTGGGGATGTGAGAAGATTTTCTGTGTAACTATTTAATGTGTGTGGCTGATTCAAGATGCTACTGAATGTTAAGCAGACAGAATTTCTACTCCAAATTCAATTCTTTTTATTACAGGGTATGTTGTGGTTCAACTGTGTCACCATCCAACATGGGAATGGGAACAAGGAAAAGTTTGCAAGCCGGCAGAATACCTTACCATGATGTACCTGATAACTACTGTGTGTCTGCTTCTGCTGCAGCTGCTGTGCTAAGTTGGCAGAGACCATTCACAGGCGATGAAGGAACTAAAACCTTGATTTACCGAATCTAGCTTTAGTATCCACTCAGAGTACCCAAGTTGGAAGCAAGCTTACTACCTAGTCATTGGAAAGAAGTAGCACTAGTAAATAGGTGCTTGGATCCCAGTGGACTGTTTTGGTTTGTTCACTGATCAGGAGGCCTGGGCAGACACTTACGTTTGAGTGAGAGCTATGGAAGTCAATCAATTTGTCCTGTAGTGATCGCTGTGGCACAGAGGGGAATCAGGGCTGTGCCTGTGTGCACTCTCCATGCACTTAAGCTATGAATTCCCTGTGTGGTCAGGGACTCCCCAGCTGCACAGATGAGACAGTGGTTGAAGTTCAAGCAATGTACCAACCTGAAACAAGGGGACTCACTCCACTTCTTGCCACCTTTCATGCAAAGCACTTCATTATTCAGTGTAGCTCTCTCCAGGTGGGAATTTTGGACTGTCCTGAAGACTTCTCCAGGCCGTGCCTGCTGTGCCTAGACCAATTTTTATGTTTCAGAGCAATTTGTACATTTTGACATGTTGATTAATACCCTCGATGGAGAATCTGGACTCTCTGAGGTAGTTCTCCCTGCAAAAATGATCAAATTGTACATAGATAAGAAAATAGACAGTAGAAACTTCTCTTGCGGATATAGAAAGGGTTACAAAAGACAGGTTTTTGTTATTCTACACTGTTGTACTTTTTTACTAAGGTAGGAGATGTTTGTCTGTAGTTTAAGATAACCAATAACTACTGCTCTTCATTTGCTGTAGTGGTCACGTAGGAGCTGGACTTAAGAACTGCACTTTGGGGATTCTCACATAATCCAGATGGAGATGCTCCTGCAAGGTTGCTTGTAACTCAGGCTCCTGTCACCATCCAAGCAGCAACCAGAGACGGTTCAAGAGTTTTGATTCCTCATGAGAGCATTACCTTTTGCAAAAATTCTGATAAATCAGTTTTTGTCAAACACTCTGTTGATACAACAGTTAAGTGATGGAAGGTAAGCAAGATTCATTCATATCTGAACCCGTACAAACAATTTATACACAGCAAATTACCTAATCAAGGAGCCAGATATGTCATACAGTATTTAGTAAAATTTATCATGAGTTTGCGAGACGCAAATTCTCCTCTATCACCTCAGAGTTCTGCTTGTAACATTGCATCCTCCACTAGGAAACGCTTTCTGCATTAACCTCAAAAGTAGGAATGTTTTCTTCACCAGCTGTGGACCACTTGGGCAAGAGGGAATAGCAGCAAGGACAAAAAAGATGTCCTTGAATCCTTCATACAAATAATTTAGATTCAATCTCTTTACAGAGGTTAGATACCAGTACATTATTCAAATCCCATTAGACTGTGACATCAAGGGTGAGATGGTATTTAGATAGATCCTGCAAACACAAATCTCCATTTTCTTTTCTTAATGCAGTTAACCTAACACATTTCACCTTACAGTGCAGAATAAGCACTCTGAAGAAGCAGAAAGAAAATGTAATTTAAAGCAAACCCCCAGTTTCTTGATTAATCTTGCAAACAACATTGCTGTTTGCACGGTTACAACTGTATTAACAGGTCAGGACTCATCTGAATTTCCAGGTTAAAATCACAACATTAAAATAAAAGGAAATTCTTTTCACTATGCATTATGAAGAACAGAAGGGCAATCTAAAGACTTAATTTGAGGGCTCCTTGTTGACTGGAATATTGACTCACTGTGATCATTACTGTGGAATTAATCTAACAGAATTTAGACACAGAAAATGTAGACTTCTGTGTAGGAGTTGGGCTCCCTGTGTGGCTGTTGGAAACTCAGCCAGGGAATTTTCAGAGAAGTTAAGATGCATTTCATCTCATCCTAAAAGCATTTACAGTCATGACTTTAAAACGTTTGTTTCTCTCCATGAACTGACGAAAATACCTTGGCAGACTCACTCCCTTGTAGACTGCAGAAGTGTAATGTTAGCTTGGGTGGAGCCTACACTACTTGTTTACAAGACAGAAGCTGTAGAAGTTCTTGAACATTTGGGCTGAATTTGTGAGTACTAAACTGGCTGCTTTTCTTGTTGGCTTGGTTCTGAAGAGAGACGTCACACCACCATGAGTCCATGAAATTCCCAAATAAACGCCTAGGAATGAGAGCAGGAAGAAATCCCTTTGTCAGGCACATCTTATAAAACCTTGGTCTTGCATCACGGTGTAGGACTATGGGGATGGGAAAAATCATCCTCATTTTCAGGATGCTAGAAACAGCATAGCTGTAAAAAATTGTAGGAGAAATTGGAAATCCTCTGACTCTTTGTTAACTGATGGGAGCTAGGGACCAGCCTGACCCTCTGGAAATGGTTGCTTGCAAGGACTGATGAGTTGTACCCATTTCTATGACAGACCTGGGTCAGCAAGTCCCTTTTGCTCAGTTGTAACTTCTGCTGGAGTAACTAACCTGATTACAGTGTTATAGCTGCATATGGTCCTTACAACCAGTGAATCAAAACTTCCCTGCCTCTCCACAATCACTGCTGCTGCCAAAACAAAGGTATTTTGCACTAAACTTCTTCAAATCTGTGACTTTAAATTCGTCTTGCTGCAACAGCTAGGCTCACTTAAAAAATGACAGTTCAGCCAATGACCAGCCTGTTAATTTGCTGAAGAGATTATTGAATCTTGCCAAAACGTAAAAAGAAAAAGAAGAGCTGGGCTTTTCCATCACCACTAATAAAAAAGTGAAAGTGATGAGACAAACTGCATGTATGGGAAATTAAATATCTGGGACAAAACAAGCTAGTTAGCTAGAAATGGAGCCAGGCAACCAGGAGACAGTGACACTGTAATCACAAAATATCCCCATTTCTGGCTGCCAGTTTCTTAATAAACACTCCCTTTGCTTCAGTGTTTCGCTCTCCACCTTCTGTCTGTTCATTTTCTTATCCTGGAATAAAGCTTCCCACTTCATTTCTGCCTTTTAGTTCTGAATTCCAGTTTTCTCGGAGTTATTCTGTGTTCTGCTGTGCTATCTGTAGATGCCAAAGTCTCCAATGAACCACTGCACAAATTTAGGAATGGCAACAACTTCCTTTTCCAAGTGTTTTCCAAGGAATCAGCACAAAGGCGCTTTGGTCCATGTTGGAGATCTTAGGTCTTTCTACAGGCAGGTCCCATCTCTTCTCACTGTCAGCTTAATTTATTATAAGATATTGACTCTAACAGAGTAGGAACTTCCAGATGTTGGTAGCTAACATTAAAAATATGGAAATGAACTACTATTAATGAGAAAAACTATCTTAATCATGAGAAGAGTGTTCAGTTTAGAGTTGTTGGTCCAATGTTTTCTCTCCCTCCTTGAAGACAATCTTCAGGAAGATGAAGGAAAGCCCTTCAAGCTTCATTTCACGAAGTCTGGCTTAACATTGGCAAGCAGATTCTGAGATATGAGAAACTTCCAAAGCAGACTGGCGCAGCAGTCCTTCAGTCATCACGATTTCTGGGAATCCTGTACTACACAACATGCACATATGTAATCACGGGCCAAAACCTTTCAGGATGACTGCACATCGACCAAACTTCGTCTTCTAAGCATCCAACTAGCATGGCAAGGACTGTGATTGTGACTGTCACAAGATACTATTTCTAAAACCCAAACATTCACAAATAGGTTGAAGACTGGTTGCTGCTGAATGCTCATTGTTACAAGTATTTTTAATTATAGAGCTTGTCATGGTGAAATGTTTATAAAGCTCCCAGCTTTCAGTAACTGTCAAACGGAACAGGAGAGCTTACTCCCTTCATGCCACTGGAAAAACTGGCACAGTATAAACCCATCAAGAGGAAACAAGGAATCAAGCACCAGTGGTTTGCCAGGACTTTGGTGACAGCCTTCTCCTCCCCTCTTTTCATTGCTGTTCTAACAGCTGATAGATGCACAAGAAAAGGCAAAAGAAAAGAATCCCTTCAACAGGAGACAAAAATGAATCACTTTAGAATAAACATAATTCCTCAGCCATGAAGGGCAATTAAACTTATTTTACTAGTGAAAAGCAGAGCTTAATAAAGTTATGAGTGTTTTAAAACTCATAAGAGCAATTTTTACATTCCCCCTTCACGGATGAGCTCTCACAAGTCACAAGTTTGTGAGCTCATTATCAGCTGCCATTCGGGGAGCAGCAGGCTGTTAAAGTGCTTTGTCAACTCTCTCGGTTTACAAGCTTTTCACCATTAATTCAGGAGTGCTTTTATTTCCTTCCATCCAAGGAATCTGAACCCAATACCAATTATGATTAAAGCAAGACAAATAATGCATTCAGATGCCCATCTCCTCCGTTTATGCCATCTCTGTAAAATGATCAACCAAATAATTTTTAGATTTTCTGGTTTTCGTTTCCCCCCTCCAAGTAGCTGTTGAAAAATAGATAGGTGAAAATATATTACTTAGGCTCTGAACAGATGATGAGAGAAGCAAAGCTCAAGGCAATGTGATGGAGCAAATCCTGAAACATAGGAGTAATAAGCAAATAAGCAGGTTAAAAACAGGCGTTTGAAAGCCTGGAAGGTTTAACCCTGGTTCATCCATGAGCATAATTGTCACTGTCTGAGCAGATCCTTATCGCTTTGAATATTTGCCTCATGTCTGGGTTTTTCTGCATTATTTGGATTTTTTTCCCCTAGTCTGGATAACTTGACTTGCCACAAATTGAGTTATTTTAGTGGCTCTGGTCTAAAATTGATTTGGATTTACAGAGTGAAATTGCTGCCTTTTTCAGTACTTATACAATCACACATACAACAGGGGAGAGGAGTGAGCTGAGAGGAGAGTTCTTGGTTCATTTCTGGTTCCTAGGAGCTCACATACAATGAAGAAATGAACCTTATTTGTGACCTGCTGCATTGACAATTCCTGCATCTGTGAATCCTTCAGGAAATCAATGTGATTCCTAAGATAACAGTGAGCGAAAGCTGTATGCAAAAGTCCTGTCTTTTAACACCAGCTATCTTTTACCTAACATTATAAAATAAATAGTGAACTGAGATGCAGTTCTTCAATCACACCTTCCCTTTCTGCAGCGAACCACACGGAGGGTACTGCCTCAGAAGAACTTTCAGACATTTAAATCAATAGCACAAAATAGGCACAGCCCAGGTGGTATTTCCAGAGTGATCAGCATAAAAACAGTTGCAAAGAGACTACTAAAACCAGCTTGGATTCAGGTACCTCCAGAAGTGGCCGCTTCTGAAAAGCCAGCTGCTTTGTCCCTGTGCATAAAATGTTGGAAATCTTGAAGCTTTCAGATGTTACTTATCAACACAACAACAAAGCAGGAAATTCACACTGCCTACAAAGTGCCTTCCTGATCTTTTGTTCAATCCTGCCCTTCTGCACTTTTTAATGCCTTATTTTAAATGCACTGTAATGAAAGGGTAGTGAGGCTTCTGCAGGGGTAGTGGTGCAGTTATTTACAGTTGCCTCTGGAGGCTGAATCAGCAGTGGTTTTGCTAGACCATGCACCATCAGATTTCTTCTCTGAATACCCTCATCAGAACTCCCCAGGATCTGGACAGTGTAGAAGCACACATGCACGTACATGTATATTTTAGGAAGCAGCTCCTCTTTGAACCCTCAAGTGTCAGGATTATGAGTATCACGTTTGTTCTCTGGGACAATTATACTGTGTGCTTGTGTTTTGCTTATTAAGCCAGAGGCCATATCAACAAACCTACTGGAGATGTTCCCAATGTTAATTTTATTTGTTTTTAAACCAGAAGCACACAAAACTATTTTTGAAACAAAGTGAATAAGAAAAAAAAGATATCAATTATATACTTTTACAACCTTAGCTCTGCTGCAAGAATAAAATTACATCTAACCCTACCCACACCAATATCCTCTGCAAGTTCCACAGACCAAGGAGGAATCAAATCTTAATATTCAACCTTCTGCATGGTCATTGCAGAGTAATACATGGATCAGCATCACTTATAGTACCAAAGTCAGAAAGGTTACACTAGCACAAATGGCACGTTAGCAGAATAAACTTCTGAAAATAATACACATTTTTCCCACTTGCAATGGTCACGTTTTTAACAAATGTCCCCTTCAGATACAAATTCAATAAGCCCTTGGTATTCTGTGTGGTGCCCAAATATAATACCGTTATGTGATACACACCATTTTACTCTTTTCTAATATAACAAGTCTCCAGTGTGAAATACTGTTAATGATCAGCATAAAATACCGATCATTTTAGTACTGTTGTAAATCAAAATTTATTTTGTACCTGGGCTGCCATGAGGGTATGATTAACTTTTATAAAATGGGCAGGATTTGGGGAGCCATTTGATTGGTCAATATTAGCTCTAAGCCACAGGTATAAATCTTTATGACTAAACAGGTCGAAATTCATTAGCCTCGTGCCCCTCCTTCATATCACTTTGCTGTAAAATGGCAAGAAAAAAAGTGCCAATGAAAAAAAAGTCTTTGCATTCATTCCCTGATTTATTTTCTCCCAGCAGAATACAAATATACTGCAGGCTTTAGGTCCACACTTGCTGCATGACAGTTTTTAAAGGTCTGCTACAACCACGGGTTGGTCATCTTTGGACAACCCTGTGAAGGTTGCACAGCTTGGAGGGGCTTGCGAGAGCCAGAATCCTGCAAAAGGCACTCGCCCCTCTCGGCCAAGGCCCAAAGCCGTCACCGCTCCTTTCCTGTGTCCAAGGCCAAGACTGAGCAGCATGAAGCCACCTGGTGCTGCTTGGAGAGCCAAAATGAGGAGAAAAACATGGCATGGATTAAACAGAAGCCCCTAATGTTGTAGAGTCTCAGTCATTGCCTCCTCCGTGGCCTGGGGCAACCCACAGGACAGCTTCTCTTTAAATTAGAGGCACTTAATCTTGCACTGTTTGTTCATTTTATGCTTTTAGCCTTCCTCACTAGTGCACAGACATCAAAGTCCATGGGAGATGGGGGATTTCAGATCTAGAGCGCTCACATGCAAGTGCTACTGCCCAAAGACATCAACACCAGCATGGCTGTGCTGGAAGGAAAAAAGGGTCTGCTTCTTGCTTGCCTCCCTGCCCAAGCAGGTGTGGATGCTGAGCTGCTTGGTGCACCATGATAAGAGTCCTGTGGACAACTCAGCCCATCACCAGGGTTGTGAGGCACCTGCCTGTGCCAGCCACTCCATTTTTCAGAGATGCTCATGGTTCTGAGAAGTATATCACTTCTATCCTTCCCTTTGAGTAGGCATAGGGAATATCTCTATGCCTCGATGGAGACATTTGCTTTCCTGCATAAAAAAAAATAATCAAGAAACAAGAAGTCTTGCTACGAAGTGTGGGCACCTCCAGAGGTTTAACCCTGCTGACGACCTGCTTTGCAGCTAGGAAACTATCCACCAGCTATCAAACCAGCGAAAGGACGACGGGTGGAGCAGCACCACAGGAATGTGTCCCCCAGAAGCTAATGCCCAAACCTGCAGTAACATGTGAGCACTGATCACTGCTTCAGAGCAGCAGCCATCATGTGCCTCAGCACCCCCGCGAAGCTCATCTCCACGTGATAGGGACAAGGACACATGGAAAGGCAGTGTCACAGCAAGAGCCCAACCAGAACCTTTGTCACTCCTCTGTGCCACCTGTCTGGCAGTAAAACTGTAATAATTGTCTCCAGACGGTTAATGATGTGTTTACGTACCAGAGTTTCTAACACTCCATAAGAGATTCTTATCATCCCTTTAAATGTCTTCCTGCAGCCATTTTAAACTGCTGTTCCTGTGAGATCTATAAATTAATATTATTCATCAAGGAACAATGTTAGTGAATGAATCCAAACAGAAACTGTTCCTTTATATTTGGGAATTAGGCAGCTTTATTATGGAAACTCTTCTGAAACTTTAATTACAGTGAGTGTTACTTTTGACTGTGCATATTAAAAACCCCACTTGTTTATCTCTTGTAAATTCTAAAATATTGGCTCCAAAAATGAGTCCAAGAAAACAACAAAAAATAAGTAGCTAAATATTTATTATTTTATTTCCTTAAAGCATACAGGACACGACCAGTGCAGAGTTAGGATTACGATAATAGTAAAACCCCTGTTAGATGGGAAATAGCTTTCTTTGCTCAAAGGAAACCTAAAGAGATTTCCCCACTCTAAACAATGAATTCAAAAGAAAGTTTAATCAAAACTGGAAGAAGCATGCATTCAAAACTTACTAAGCAAAGAAGACTCATTTCTCATCTGAGTGGTCAGAGATTTGTCCTGTCTGTGAAGCAAATATCCTCTGCAGCAGGTTTAAGCACCTTTCTGACCCCGTGGCCAAAAAACACAGCCAAGCAGGCAAAAACTTGCTCATCGCTTCCCAGACACTCATTGTTTCTTGTTTAGATAAGAAATGAGTCATCTGCAATTTTAACAGGAGGTGTTGCTGGCCTCATTGCGCAGATTTTTTTACTTCAGAGGGTACTTCCCTGCCTCAGACTGTTCCTTCCAAGGGAGGATGTGCTGTTCTGTGTTTGGAGCAGCATCAAGCATGGTACAGCACTTCGATGCATCCGGGGTTCTTCAGAGTGATTTAGTCTGGTTTGATTTGATTGCTGTTAAAAGAAAACAAACAGATAAACAGCTATGCTGAAATAAAAGCTATTTCTCTTACAGATGATTGTTTCGGGAACAGGAGAGCCTCTTCTTTCCAAGTAGTACAGGATGGGACACATTTAGCTTCTCAGATACAAGGAACAGCTCCCTTAACTGGGACTCATACAACACCACCGATAAGAATTATTTAATCTCCAGTACCACTTCCGAATGGCGTCTCCTCCTTTAACACAGATGGCTGAGTGCAGGCTGGGCAGACCTTTAAATGTTCTTGTTTGACTTGTGCCCTCCATATCCAGGGTTGATTCACAGTCTTTAGTGCCTTCGCATGGCCATCTGTTCTCCTGGCCAGCTGCCCAGGGACACCCTGCTCCTACTCTTGCCCTCGGACATACGGTATCAGTGCTGAGCGAGGGCAGCCTCCGCTGCAGGGCGAGAGGCAGTGAGGGCAGAAAATTGGAAAATTCAGGGAAATTCTCCACTGCATTCCCCTCCGCTCTCAGCGTCTGCTCCATTGGAGAACAGGAGAAAGCCAGGCTCAAAAAACATAGACAGGGATCCTGAGAGCCCCCAGAGTCCCTGGTTGCTCATGCTGCTCCCAGAGGACTCGCAGCCACGCAGAGGGGACCCAAGGTAGGCGACTCCCTTGGAACAGTTTACCCTGAGCTCCCTGGATAATCTACAGAGCTTTTTGAGTTATCAGCCATCTGACTCACTTCAGGCTGTGTTCAGATGAACAAATCCAGCTGCGAAGGGAGCTGGGGAGGACTGGTTCCCGTTAGACACCCTGTCTGCGGACATCTACCTGCAGGTGGGTAGAGACCCTGCTTCCTGCAGGCTTCACCCAGTAACAGATCCCATGGGATGCTGTGGGGAAAGACATTCTGGGGAGGAGCACAGCCTAAGGGCACCCACTCTTTAAGGCTGGATTTGTATTTTGCACAGGTGGGTACATGTCATTTTAAGGTTCAGATACCACAGCATCAAAAACACAACCGCAGTTCTCCTAAGTGCAACTCATGGAAAGCTGATGTTTCTCAAATCCACCCTCCCTTTAATAGCAACTGCAAAAAAGCATCTCCCTGAGAGTTTCATTTGCGTACAGGCTGGCAGAAAGCAGCAGGTTGCTCTCACCACTCATACATGGATAGGGATAATGAGCTCCAGGCTTTCATGCTTAGGGGTGATTACAGCAAGAGAGTTCTTTGAAGGGAGGAGATATCCCTAGGGGTATAGGAGGCAGCAGGTCCAAACCAACAAGGAATTAAGTCAGTACTTCTTCCAGAAGATAGTAAATTTGCCATAATTTTCACATATGTATAATTAGTGTGCAGTTCTGTTCCTTTGATGGTGCCTTCTAATGGTTTTTGGAAGGATTTATTTACAAAAGCTTGTTGTGATATTTTACTAATTTTATTTCAACATTTTATTACAGACAAGAAAAGCTGAGAAAATACTTTAAAATATTGCTACCTCTTATTATGTTCATAACTACCCTTGTCTAGAGTGAAGTACTAGATATTTTACAAAAAAGTGAAATCAAATTCTTGCTTCACAGTTTACTGCAGTCTTGGAAGTTTCCTACATCCAAACCACATTTTACAGCTGCAGATTTGGAAAAAGTGGCTTGAAAGAAGAGTCTATAGAGTATTTTTAGGGGTGAATTAATAAATTAAACAGGTCCAAATTGTTAGAGCCAGATGATATTAACTCAAGTGTTCAAATAGTACTCAAATATGAAATTGGGGAATCACTAAGTATTGTTTGACTGAGCCTTCCTCTCTGAGCAATGCAGGGCAATACACACAATCTCAGTGGCAAATATATTACTACCCTTTAAAAGAGCTTTAGGAGCGGTATAAGGATCCAGAGATTAGTGATTCTGTCTTTTACACCAGGTAAAGTGGTATAAGATACAATAAAGAAAATAATTAGAAAATACTGATATGAAAAACTGATAAATGGTGAAGAATTAATGGGATTTTTGTAAAAAAGAAATGATGTCTTACAAATCTCATAGTATTATTTGCAATGAGCCAATAAGCATGAAGATAAACAAGGTTTTGTCAGTGCAAAGAAGCTGGAGTTTCAACAAACCTAAATGTCTCACCAAAGACTGTTAAGGAAACGAAGTTCTCCATGGGATAAGAAGGAAAGTTCTACTCCAGATTAATTACTGAAAACAATTAACTAGGAATTGCTTAATTAATTAAGCAATAGGGTAGGAATGAACAGTTTGTTTTCACACTAGAGAGTAAGAAAAAGTGGGGTCCTACATTAAGGATCTCTGTTAAGGTCTGCATTGTTTGCATGTTCACAAATGATCCAGGAAAAGGGAAAGATACTGAACCAAATCAACACCTGACTGATGAGCTGTGGAAGAGTCTTCTGATATCTTGAAGATAAAAAGACATATTTCATTCATTTCAGACCCCTTTCCCAGCTCTCACCAGCAGGTATGTTATGTGGAAACCCCAGACATGCCTTATCCTTTCTGTCACCGGTACAAGGGAGGTCTGACGGCTGCGGTGTCTTTACTGAAGTACTACATGGCATGTGGATGCCTCCTGAAGCCATAGGACATGTTTCTTGGGAAAATCCTGTCCTTCGACACCAGACCTCTGGCCAGCATGTGATATGTATGTACCTTGTGCAATGTGGTTTCCCTGCATGTCCTGTGTCAAAGTGGTGACAGAAGCAGTGGGAAGGAGGTGTAGAGGAAAACATCTGGGCTCATGAGTGAGATGTCCACATGCCCCAAAGCAGCCATAGGAGCAGGGGCTTTGTGCCCATGCAGGAACCAAGTGCAGGCAGTGCAAACACCCTTCAAAGGCAATTTGCTGAATTTTATCTTGCAGTGCTCACTTAGCTCCACATATAAATACAAACTGACAAAAAGAGGCAGACAACACATTGCGAGTAAAATAAGTCAAACTAGATGGAAAAGGTAAAGCAATGTCACTGCGGCAAAAATTAAGTCCAATAAACCAAGAGACCAGTGATATGAATATATTGGAAAGAATATTTATGAAAGTCGATACCGTAAATCCTTTAAAACCTATCCCAGTTCTTGGCAAAATGGAAACCTGCCCTTTCTGTGGCTCACTGTCCTGGTGCCGCACATAAATACTCCTAGGCAAAAAATTGATGCTGAATATTTCTTGGCGCTTTTTTTTTTTCTCCCTTTACTCTTAAACAAAACACAAGTGTCTCCCCGTGCTCAATCTGTAAGCGATCAGTGTTCAGATTATGAGCTGAAAATTGGACCACTTGACAGCATACACCATGTAAAGCCCAAACAGAGGAACTTTCATCCCACATGAAGGGAAGGAGGAGGCATCTTCAGTATAGTCCTTTACCACCTCATGTTCAATCAATTTTCCCTCAATCCTGAACTGGTTCCTTTTACTCTATTTCCTGTCTTTCCCTTATGTAGGGTGAATAACTCCCATCCAGTATTTATGGCAGCCCTTATTTCATATCGATTATTTTTATCTCAGTATTCAGCAGCAGCAGAATTCTCTATTGAACTTCAATGTGAAATCTAACTAGAGCAGCACTCTTGTGATAATTATTTTATGAATTAATTACAGGTAAGTGGCTGTGCATAAGGGCAATTGTAATTATCCATATCATACAGTGAACTCCTGCAAACTGTCACGCACTTGGACTTGTGTATTTTTCCGCTGCCTCTTGAGAATAAACCCATCAAAGCTAACAGAGCTCCTTGCATCAGAATTTGACTCACAGGATGTGTTGATTGAATGCAATATTTCTGTCTTAGAATTGTGGGTTTTCCCCCTGAAGATCCTATTAGCAGCTTTTTCTTCTCTTCTATATTCTTTCTTATTCAGTTGCTATGTGATGCAAGTTTCAAGGTCAGGCAATATCACCATGGGCCTTCATTCCAATACCCCTTCTTTGGGCAATGAATCAAAATGAATTAGGAAGGAGTATGGAAGCAACTTTCTAATATCGCTTGCTTGTTTTGGGGATGTGGCTGAGCCCTGCTTAGTTATGTGCTATCTCACGTCTGCTGCTCCACTCCATCTTCTGAATCTTTCTAAGGAGAGTATTAAGACTAAAGCCAAACAATCATGAAATAATACAAACAATAAATTCAGGGCTTATGCACATCTCTCTTCACACATGCTTAGTTGCAGTTTCATGTCTCGGAAAACTTTATGGTTTGTAAAGGTCAAGAACAGAGGAACTGGGTGTCACTGGTGCATCCCAGCAGGGAGATATTATTTCCCCATATCTCCGTAGGGCCAGTAGTAAAACCTGACCAGGCTCTCCCCTATAGGAGCTTCTCCAGCAGCAGCTGAGCTGAAGGTGCCTCCAACCCTGCTTGCTCTGCCAGTAGTCTCACACCAAGCCTGGAAATGGTTTGCAACTATTTCTCATTGCCACAGGTGCTCACCAGCCCTGATCATGCCTCTTTGCTCCCCACATCCCTTGTCTTTCTTTAGCCAGTGTTCTTCTGGGCAGGACTCCAGATGCACAGGGCCATTTAGGCAATTAATTCTAGTGTGGAGCAGGGAGATTTAGGCACCATTACAGATCTGGGTTGAAGGAAACTATCCTTCCCCCAGCTGGCTTGGCTGTAAACATCTGTAGGAAAGACACCTAAGCTCGTCCAATACAGACTGGAGCAGAACCTGCAAAGGTGGGTCAGGGTTTAACGAGGCACTTGTAGGTATTCAGAAACTATCAATATCTTGCACAACTAGTATGGAGTGTATGTAGGGGTACTGAAAAATTTCTGCTAATCAGGTAGGTATAGTTAAAACACTTGGAGATTTGGGAGATGGGCAAGATAATAGCTCAGCCCTGATCTGAGGGCTTAAGGGTCCCTTTGCTCTCCCCGTCTCTCATGGGGATGTCTGCACACATCCTGTGTAGCCCCCTAAGATCAGCTCCAGAAGGAAAACTAGTTTTTGAAATTAGAGAAAATGTTTTGTGTGGGAAGAAGAAAAGATCAAAGACTAATTAACTCAGTTCTTAGGAAATGAACCACAGCTCAAATAATAAACTAGGAAAATAAGAGAGGTCTCAGGCTGCAGAATTCAGATCTGGAGAGCTGAAGTACTCTGCACAGTCTGCAGTGAGACCAAGAGGTCTTGTAGCATTTCAATAACAAAGGTGAGACAGAGTGAAAATAGAAACACTTTTCTACAAAACTGGTTATAAAACAGTCAAGGAAAGCTAGAGAAATGTATAACCTCTGTTAAGTGCTGTCTGAAACGCGCAATTTTTTTCAAATGTCAAAATCAATATAAATTATGAAGAAAGAAGTCATTGCCCCAAAAAGTGACTTTGAGAACATTTTGGTTACAGTGCTAGATGATACTGCATGTTAATTACTCTTCAGCCCTTTTTCAAGAACTTCTGAGTACTTAAAACACTGGTGGAAGTTAGGAGAGCTGTAGCTTCTAAACAACTCCCAAAATCAATCTTTTAATATTTCCATCTTCTTGACCATTGTAAAACACTTTAATAAAATTTCTGAACATCCACAGGGCAAGTAGCTAGTATCCTTCTCTTTACAGAGGGAAACTGGTTTGTTAGACTTTGGAAACCAGTTTGTTAGTCTCCTTCTACGACAAAGTGACCCACTTAGTAGATGATGGGAAGGCTGTGGATGTTGTCTATCTAGATTTCAGTAAAGCATTTGACATGGTCTCCCACAGTATCCTCCTAAATAAATTGACTGCTCACAGCTTAGATAGGTGGACTCTTTGATGGGTAAAAAAGTCTGGATGGCTGGGCCCAGAGAGTGGTGGTCAATGGAGCTAAATCCAGTTGGCAGCCGGTCACTAGTGATGTTCCCCAGGGCTCAGTTTTGGGGCTGGTGCTGTTTTCTTAACATCTTTATAGATGATCTGGATGAGGGAATTGAGTGCACCCTCAGTAAATTTGCAGATGACACTACGTTGAGTGGGAGTGTTGATGTGCTGGAGGGTAGGAAGGCTCTGCAGAGGGATCTGGACAGGCTGGATAGATGGGCCGAGACCAACAGCATGAGGTTCAACAAGAACAAGTGCCAGGTCCTACACTTCGGCCACAAAAACCCCATGAAGTGTTACAGGCTGAGGGAAGAGGGATTAGAAAGTGGCCCAGTGGAAAAAGACCTGGGGATGCTGGTCAACAGCTGGCTGAACATGAGCCAGCAGTGTGCCCAGGCGGCCAAGAAGGCCAATGGCATCCTGGCTTGTATCAGAAACAGTGTGGCCAGCAGGACCAGGGCAGTGATCGTCCCCCTGTACTTGGCACTGGTGAGGCCGCACCTCGAGTTCTGTGTTCAGTTTTAGGCCCTGCACTACAAGACAGATCTTGAGGTGCTGGAGTGAGCCCAGAGAAAGGCAACGAAGGTGGTGAAGGGTCTGGAGAAAAAATCTGATGGGGAGCGGCTGAGGGAGCTGGGGTTGTTTAGTCTGGATAAAAGGAGACTGAGAGGAGACCTGGTCGCTCTCTACAACGACCTGAAAGGAGGTTGTAGCCAGGTGGGGGTCGGTCTCTTCTCGCAGGCAATCAGTGACAGGACAAGAGGGCATAGTCTCAAACTGTGCCAGAGGAAGTTCAGGTTAGACATTAGGAGGCATTTCTTCACAGAAAGGGTCATTAGGCATTGCAATGGGCTGCCCAGGGAGGTGGTGGAGTCACCATCACTGGAGGTGTTTAAGAAAAGACTGGACGTGGCACTTAGTGCCGTGGTCTAGCTGACATGGTGGTGTTAAGGCAGAGGTTGGACTCTATGATCCCAGAGGTCTCTTCCAACCTAACTGATTCTGTGATTCTATGATTCTCCCCAAATCCCCTGAACAGAGCTAAATAAGAGAACCTGGATTAGTAAAATGCATGGGAAAGGGTTAAAGCAAAGGCTGAAGCCTGGTCCTGTTAAAGCATATCTAAAACTTCCATGAGGGCAGAACAACACATCTGCGTTGGAGAGGATGAGTTTAATTTTATAATAGGATTAACACAGCTGCTCTGAAGGAGGCTCATTCAGCCCTAACTGCTTTCAATTTTCTGACAGTCTTTTGCAGACCTCATCTTTGATGTTGAAATGGCTAAGAGAGGGTCAAAAACCTAGCTGAGCTTTGGATCCCAGCCTTGCTGGGGAAATGAACCTTCTATTCTAAGAGCAAAATTGGGAACTGGATTTGCCAAGACAAAGCTCTGAGGGCAATGCCTTTCCCATCCATTTTGCAGGAGGTGTTTCAATAGATGACCCTGCCTGGAATGTATCTATTGAGAGAAAAGTGTCCTGGAAGTACCAAGCTGGCATTTTACATGAGCCCTCATAATCTCATGATTTTGTCAGTTCACGGTGTTTGGGGAAGTTAATGCCACAAGTAGGCTAAGCAAGACCCGAACATCTCAACGTTGCTTCACAGGCTTCTGACATTTAAACAAGTTGGGTATTTAGCTCTTCTGAAGACCAGGCAACGAGGCTGAAATTCATCTGTAGTGTAGACATCCATATCTGAGCAAACTGATGGAGACCACAGAGGATAGGGAACAGCTGAGCAGCCTGAGGTGGAGATCATGAATAGACATGATAAATCATGCCCCAAAAGTGCCTATGGTCTCTCCAGTGACCACAAAGAGTGATTAGCTTGATTCATAAGCTAGGTAAGATGTATCACAGCCCTAGTTAGCTAGAAAAGTGTACAATGCATGAAAAAAAATGCTCTGAGACTTTGCTGTTTTGGTCCTCAATAAAGACACAAATTCCCAGACTGTCCTCTGTAATTGCTGTAGACTCAGAACAACTACTGAGCCCAGTAAGGAGGCAGTTCTGCCTTCACCCTTTAAAGATCTGAATTGCTCTACAAGTACTGATGAATGGTGGTCTCCTGAAGAAGTTGAGACAGAAACTAAGGGCCATATCTCTTGCCAGTGCCACCAGGAATTCTTGCAACAGGGAATAAATTGTAGTTGCCCTCGCTCTTCATTTCTGTCTCATGGCTGCCCATGAAACCATTCTTTCTACTGTCCGAAATAAGTGGCAGGACACAGCCTCCAGAAATGTATTTCGGACTGCTTGCATGATAAATCACCTTTCATTGTGAAGGGTGGAGAACTGACAACCCGCTGTCTAGGCTTCTTAGCTATGTCCTTTAGAAAGAACATTGCCTCCATCTGTTTTGAACTGTTTGTTTAAACACTGGAAATAAGAAAGATCTGTTTACATGGAAGTAAATTTCTTTTTTGTCCCTAGACACACCTGTAATCTTGTCTTCTACTGTGGTTGAAGCAAAGTTCAAAAGTGATATGTGGTCAAAGACAGGTTTATGATTATTTCCTTAGAATTGCCTATCTATTTATGAGCTAGGTTAGCCTGGCTTAAGTAATGTATTTGGCAGTCCCAGTTCTTTTGTCAGGAATATAAAATACCATGAGAGTTTGAGAAGTTGATTCTTATTAATTCTCAACCCTTTCAAAAGTCAATTTTACTGCTGTCCTTTCAAATGTTCCTCTCTAAGACCAGGTGCTGACTACAGTAGCTCTCCTTGGGAAGTTATCAAAACCACTGAGAGAGAACACTTTCTGTGAGTCAGCCTGGGAGAAGGCCCAGTTTACAGTTAGACTGGCTCAGCTGCTTAGAGATAGACAAACGGACGTCTATGTCTTCCATCTTCTTACACTCCTGGGTTTGAGTGGCTCCCATATCTCAGCTTAGATCACCGCTCTCCTCAAGGCAGGAAGGTGAGGTTCTGGTTGGTGCCCCAACATGACCTTGGGGAAGCCATCTAGTCATTTGTGTCTATAAAACAGACTCTGTAAAACTGAATTCTGCAGGGACTAATCAGTACGAGCTAGGGTATCAGAGGAGGCAGAACATGTTTCAAATGTGGGTCTTTTACTTTCCCTTTCCAATATTTTACACCCTCCTCTTAAGTAAATCATTTTATACACCAGAGCTTCTTCACAGAGTTGTCAACTGTAATGTTTTTCCAAGGTGTCAGTTTCCATTCTGTTATTCCACCTTTGCCTCCATACAGGTGAGTTCTGGGGGCTGAAGAATCAATTATCATCTTCAGAGATGTTAAAGCATATAATAAGATTGATAAGGTTACCTTAATCCCAAGGTAAAGCTGGCCAACTTTTACACACTTCTCTGTATGTTAAAAATTTCTACCCTTCATTTAGAAAAAGAAAAATATAGGTTAAAATTAATTCTTGACCCATATCCTATAAACTTTTTCAGACACAAAGTAAAGGAATGTGGGATACGACTGGTGACAGAACTGATTTTTTCACTGTTTTTAGATGTTTTAGGAAAAAAGCACCAGAAGTTATAACTATTGAGAGATTTAGGGCTTCTTCTACTTATGTCTCAGTTATAGTAAGTGTTTACAGCAATGAGAGATCTCTGCTGTTAATCTACATTTCCTAACATTTGACTGCTTGATTTTGCAGTCTCTGTAATGATCTTCTAATGAAAGTTTTGTTTAACATGTAGGCTCCTCCATCTTTTAAAAATCTAAACAGAACCTCCCCACCACACAGAGTAAATCTCAGCATATGGTGTCATGTAGATTAATCCATCTGTCAAAACCAGCAGAGTGAAAGCATGGTATTTGGCTGTGGTCAATTGGATCAATAAAGGAGAACATTAGTAGGTCACTGTTTCCAGTGTAGACTGGCACTGAAAAATAGGGCATGTAGCTAGTCAGAGGGTTTCACGCTTTTCCATTGAAGGCAGGAGGGTCTGATAAAGTTCTGAACCTCTTTTCCATCTGTGGTGGTCAGAGCTTTTTCTGCCCACCTTGTAGCACCAATGCACCAGGTGTCTCTCCCTTCCCTTCTCTCCTGCTTAATCCCAGTTTTACTCCCCTTTCCTTGGCTCTTCCTCTGCCTCCTAGTGCTCATCTCTTTGACCAACATTTTTTCTAACTATCTTCCCTTATCTCTACCAAATTTAATTTCCTTTTTCACCAGACTCTCTGTTTAGCCCAGCAATTCCCCTCACCACTTTCATACTACAGGTGTACTGGAAGCAAAGAAGAGAAAGCCCTGGGGAGCACAGGAGAGGCAGAAACACTTTTCTTTCCATGCCTGGCCTCCCCCTGACATTGGAGATCTGGAATGTGTTGCAAGATCATCTGGGTCTGCCCTGAAACTGAGAAGAGCAAATTCAGTCACCATCTCCATGCAAGTGCAGTACAGGAGTAAGAGCTAAAAGGCTGGAGAACCCTTGGTGAAAACCAGAGGCTGGAAGATGTTTGCTGTCAAGCTTTCAGAAGTCTCTACTGAGCTGGAAAAAAAAGGTGATTTCCAAAAACTTCAGCTCAACAGATTTTTTAGGGATTGGCACAGTTATCCTTGGCATAAAGATAGCTCTCCTGCCATAGCTTCAATAAGGGGAAGGGGTACTAAAGCTGCTAAGAAAAGTCTCAAGTGTTGCCTGGCATGAGCAGTACAGCATGTTTTTCTCTATCCTCCACTCAAAACAGCTGTGGTGCCTTCTGCTGAGAGTTTCTGTGTGAGTTCAGCCTGAGGCAGACACACGGTCATGAGTTTTATTCAGATAACAGATGTTTGGCAGAATTATAAACAACTGAAAGCAGGTCATTCAGTGGGGACCTTAGTAATCATGCCCCACTCACGATGTATGCAGGCATGTGCCTTTTGAATGTGTGTGTCTGTTCACAAGGTAAGAAGCATAAAGGAGGTTGTTTTCCATCAAGTGAGTAGTTGTAATACCTTGACAGAGCCCCTGAATTGAAAGGTCATGGAAAAGTCAAAGCACACAAAATGCACCTTGCTCTACAGGTCTCAAAGTTGGCTGAATAAGAATTGCTTCAAGGTTTAATTCAGGTGAGCATCCTACTCCAGCCAAGATATGCAAGCCCTCACTGATGGGATTCAGAAAACAGAGAATGAAAAGCAGTGGAAACAGTCTCATCTTGCAAATATTTGTTCAGAAAAGCAGTTCCACTGAGCAGCCATGCTAATAAAAAAAGAGATGGCAATAGCAGCCATCACCAGGACTGTCATGCTCTGCTTAGGCTGCACCTTTGATCCCGCACAAAATCCCCAAAGCTTCATGCTACCTGACGACGGTGACCTATCTCCTGGAACTTGTTTAAGGGAGGGAACTATTTCTAAAGGACACAAAACATGTGACACAGGCTCTACTTTGGAAAACCCATGTGATTTCATAAAAAGAGGGTTACGCTGCACTAGCTTGTTAGAACATGTTAAGTTTTACTGTCAGTGTAAAGGCTTCTGTAATGAAACTGATCCCTACACTGGGCAGGATATTCGTAAAGCTTTTAACCTAATTCCTTGGTTTCCGATTAAAATAACATCTAAGAGGCAGTTACAGAGCCAGGACATATTAGTGCAGTGCTTAAAATCAGGCTAATTCTAGAAACCATCTCTTTAAAAAAATTTTTAATGGCCATGAGAGACTCTACAGAAGCCAGCTCTGGGATGTGAGCTTTGTATTGTTTGTATTAACACTGGGTATAATGACACTGAAATCAAGGTTTTCTGGTTTGTAAATTATGCTAAAGACCAACAAATGATAATGGGCTTTGAAATTGGACTCTGAAGTAATATCAAATAGTGAATGTGATTAAATATAGATAAACAGAGAACAATCAGTCATGGAAGAAGAAACCAAAAAAGCAATTGAGAAAATGGAAATTTACTGCTGCAAACTGCCAAGAAAAGAGCTTTGTCAAAGAAAGAGAAAATGGATCAGAAGATGTCCTGAGTTCAGGCAGCAGCTTCACTAATGAATGCAAACAGGACTTTGTACTGCTGGGGAATATAATAATTTGCAAATCAAAAGAAGACGTAGTACAGTGTTTCTGTACAACCTATTAGTTAAAGGCCATCTACAGTAACTGTCATTATGATTTTGAAAGAATCTAATTTCTCTTAATGGACAAAAATAGAAATGAAGCCTAATATTACACATCTCAGATACGAATGATGAAGAAATTTAATAAAAATTAGACTTGTTCTTCAATGCCTGATAAAAAAAGCATTTAAACATTCTCACATTGAATCAGTAACCTTGCTGCTAAGAAAAAATACGCACAGGTAGGTGTAGGAGAGAAGAAATATTGTCATCTCCAACAACTTTTATCAAAAAACCCTCCATCCCATGCCCTGCCCTTGCCGTACAAGGGCAGCACTGTTTACTGGGGCAGATGGCAGTGAAATATTCAGAAGACACATGCTGGGGAAGGTTTCCTTCTATGAGGTGTCCTTCGTGCAGTCATGGAGATGCCAGAAACGTCCTGAGGATCCAACAACTACTGTTACACACCATTTACAAAGAGATGTGCTCTTCTCTAGAGAGCTTTCAATGCCAATAGGGGAAACACAACCAGGGAAAGCAAGATGTTCATAATGACTTGGGTGATAGGAGTAGAAACAGCATCTCCACACATCACAGTTTTGTGGGTTTAGAAATACACCACTGTATTTCTGAGGTGTAGAACATATGTGTAGAGAAGATTAATTCTATTCAAGGCTTTCCCATGGGCTTTTTTGGCAACTGTGCTTCTTTTCATTCCTGACCCTCAATTTCCAGATCTGCCGTGTGCCCCTTTCCTTTATTGGTGCTGCTGTAAAGCTGAGCTCTCTAATGCATTTAATACATCTATACCGTACAGCACAAGCTGTTCAGCATGAATGTATTGCTTTTTGCTTGTCTCTCTTGTGTTCCCATGACACTGTTGTTGACAGGTTTTGAACACGTCACAGATAGAGAGGAGGGGAATGAGAAATGAATCAAACTAAATCCCAGGCAATCAGCTTTCTTGCTTCTAAAACCTCTTTTTACTCCAAGTTTGATGAGAAAGTTCATTTATTACACTGTTTTTAAGTGAGTTGCCTATTCTACCTTCAGGATCCTAATTGCTTTTCAGATTGTGTATATCATTAATAGTGTATATCTTCATTTGCTACCCTAGGTAGTAATCGAGCATTCAGTCATTGTTATACTCACAATTCTGCCCACATTTATTAAAATGAAGCAATTAACTATTGTCTTAAATGGAGTTTAGAGGTAAGGTTCATTAGTTTTAGACCCATTACAATTAAGTGGGATGATAAATGTAAAATTATTTTATCGCAGCTTTGTACAGAAACCTTGTTTGATTATGCAATGTCAATGTTCACTTTGTGATGTGCTTTTGCAGTTCATCTGACCCCATTTTATGAAAACACAAGGTGTTACATGGACGCTGTTACAACTGGGAAATCTCAGTCCATTCACAGACCCTGTGTTTGACATTGGAGTTGTCCTGACTCACATCCAGTCCAAGGCAACACTGCTTGCTGAGAGACCTGCTGCCTTCTGAAAGGAGACAGATTTTCCAGTCCCAGAAGCCATTTCTTTCTCTATCTTGGCCCCTTGGCATCTGATTTCCCCCCTCACTACTTATGAGTACAACAGTTAAAAAAGCTCCATGCATTAGCATGAGGAGGCTGTTCCTCCTTTCCCGTGGTGAGTCTCTCCATGTTACCATAAGTGCTGCTCTCTCTGGATTAGCTGGTTGTGATATATGATGTCCAACTAGGAGGCCCATGAACTCTTCAGGCTACAGCCCTCAAAGCATGTTGAGAAAGGTTATTCAAAATAAGCATTTGACAAGACACTAATGCACTCCCATGGCTGGTAGACAGAAAGCAGCACCCTTCTGGACAAGACCTCCAGATCCAGATATCTAAAGCTAAAGTCTGTCACACAGAGTGACCTGATTTCAGAGGCTAATTTCCCCCCTCCACTCAGCTCAGCTATGAACCTTTCAGATGAAGTCCTTTTCTAATTAAGGTCCTTAATACAGATGAACCTAATGATGTAGCTACATGTTCAAGAACAAAGTCAGAGAGATGAGGACTCCTGATGAGGTCCAGAATGTTAAGGTACATGATTAAATACATTGCTGAATGAAGGCCTCAAGATCTAAATATACCCAGCCAGTCTCCTCAGAGGCCCCATATGATATCAATTCAGACCTGAAGATGCTCCTTGAAAGTTTCTCCTTTAACACGTAACTTCCAGGGTAGTATTTAACCACATTCCTCACTCTGGCTTGTTTATTCTCTACTGACACAAGGGGAAGGAATATTATTAATAGGTAAGATAGAAGAGCCTGAGGAAAAAATAAGAAATTATTATAATCAGAAAATGCCCCCTTAGGGCATAACTCTAAACAGTACAGCTCTTCTGTACCTTGATCTAGCAGCTGAACAGAGCCCTTTGAAGGTGTCTGCTGTTCTCAGAGATGGGGTATTCTTGTCCAGATATCCAAGTATACTTGCCCTTGCAGGACATATCTTTTGTTGCAGCTTTCATGTTACTCGAGAGGTAAATTGCATCATCACTTTGCTCGTATTCATTTTAGAAGATGGAGGAAAGCCATCAGAATAGGGAAGGGTTTGGATCTGCCTGGCTCCAGACATCACTAGCTCCACAATGAGATAAAAGGGGCACAGTTGATAGATGTCTCTTTGAAATGTGCCAGGCTTTCCTCTCGGTTCATGACAGCTTTGTGAAACCCTTGGCTGGCTGCAAAAAGCTGCTATTGTAGTCCTTGTTTCTATCTGCTCATGGTTGTGAAACCACACTGCTAAAACCAAGGGGAGTCTGGCTTATACCTGCAGGGAGATTGTGATCAAATACCTAAAAAATGCCTTAGAAAATTGCGCTGAGTCACACATGATCTTGCTTATCACAGAAATACCACTGGCAGACAACGAGGACTCTGTTCACGGACAAATCCATCAGTGAATCCCCAAGATGGGGAGTCGTGACAGGTCCTCAGTGGATGCCCAGACTGTGGATATGTGCTCTTGGTTGTCGAGTTAGTTAAATCAGCTTCCAGAGAGAAGGAACTGTGTGAGTTTCCACAAACTCCAGAGTCTCTTCTGGATTCACAGTTGCTTGTTAGCACAAAGACCTGTTTTTTTCAGTTCATTAACCAAAATGAAAAATGTGGCAGGGAGCAGTGGGAAAGAGGAAAGCATTTATCTCAGTTGAAAGTCAAAACCTTTGCAAATGGGAAAGTAACAAATAATTCATGTCATAGAATCATGGAATCATTATGGTTGGAAGAGACCTCAAAGATCATCAAGTCCAACCGTATACCCAATGCCACCATGTCCACTAAACCATGTCTTGAAGTACCACATCTAAATGTTTTTTGAACACTTCCAGGGATGGGAACTCCACCACCTCCCTGGGGAGCCTGTTCCAATGCCTAACAACTCTAACAGTGAAGAAGTTCTTTCTAATGTCCAGCCTGAACCTCCCCTGGTGCAACTTGAGACCGTTTCCTCTCATCCTATCGCTAATTACCGGGGAGAAGAGCCCAACCCTCACCTCACTACAACCTCCTTTCAGGTAGTTGTAGAGGGCGATCAGGTCTTCCCTCAGCCTCCCCTTTTCCAGACTAAACAACCCCAGCTCCCTCAGCTGCTCCTCGTAAGGCTTTTTCTCCAGACCCTTCACCAGCTTTGTTGCCCTTCTCTGAACACGCTCCAGCAGCTCAATGTCCTTCTTATAGTGAGGGGTCTCCTTCTTATATTGGGTAAAATTTTGTACTTCATCCAAAACAAAATGCTTGTGTGAGGAGTCTTTTTAATGTTCGAATATCTAATAAAAGCAGTCAAATGAAATTAAATCTGACTTTGAATGAAGGCCTCTTCTTTTTAAATATGTCAAAGCAAGAGGTGAGAAGGCAAGTGAGAAGTCTGAAAAGTGCCAAGAGAATCACAGAATAATTTAGACTGGAAGGGACCTCTGGAAGTCTCTGATCCAGTCCTTGTCTCAGGGCAGGGCCAGCTCAGATCTGCTTTCTTGAGGCCATGTTCAGATGAGTTTCAAACGTCTCCAAGGAAGGAGATTTCACTGTTTCTGGGCAACCGTTAAGCAAGATGGTCATGGAGTACCACTACAGAGGCTTCTACAGGAGGGGAAGGC
>NW_009606749.1:6801-18069 GCF_000690535.1 Cariama cristata | reverse complement strand
GAGGGCAGACACTGGACCCCCCAGCCACTGCTCAGCTGCAGGGCAACAGTAATACTGTCCAGCATCCAGCGTATTTAAACAGATTTTTCAGAGACTCTGAGAAAATCATATTTCTAACCCAGCCACCACTCACACATTGAGTTAGTGAGTAAGGCTGAACTTGTATTGTGCACCGGTCACATCACTGTAACACCTGGGCACCACACCCAATAATGGTGCTGATTCTCAGCCCATGAGTTTCACGAGGAGAGACGGTGCCTTTGGAAACCTGCAGAAGGGTTCACTATTGTTTCACTAGATCTGCAGATAGAGCTCATAAAACTTCAAATGTGACCCAAAGTGAGGCCAAAAAAGCCAATTTGGAGCTGGCCAGAAACTGACTTGACAGTCAAGTATTTGGAGATGATATAAAACTTCTATTATCATTTTGGTTTGTAAAAATCTTTCGTTGAGATCCTACCATCTTAACCAGTTTTCAGTGGTAATTTTTTCTATAAATTCCAAGGCTTCACTTTGGTCAGTGGTTTGACCAATTAATTGCAGTATGTACTACAACATACAATTTAAAATAACAAAACAAAACAAACAATTACTGATTAAACAAAATGACTTGATCTTGTAAAGAAAAAATGTTTCAGTAAGGGGAAGTACATTATTTCAAACTATTCTGTGTTAAGGGAAGAAAAAAAAATCCCACAAACCACAAAGAAATAACACTGAGCTTGTGTTTTCATCATGTTACCAGATTAAATTTCAAATCTAAGAATGCTTCTTGGGTCAGAAATTTTGTTTTTCATCTTGTTCTCAGTTCCTGGGAGAGTTGGTGAGGTAGCAAAGCAGACTCCAGAGAAGCTACAGATACTCCAAGTATGTAAGTAATATTCCAGGAAAGGTCCTTTGCGGTTTTGTTTGGGCAGTACCACTTCAATGTAATCAAGAAGAGAATTTGTGCCTTTCTGGGGAACTTTCACAGAACCAGTCGCTGCCATTCTTCAGCATCAAATCCTCAGGAGCCAGCAGATTTATACTTTCAGCAAATAAATAAGATCAACACTGAATTATTGGCTTCAGAAGTAAAATTCCAGGCAACAAGTCTCCACCTTCTTGTTTGGAAAGGGAATTTAAATGAATGAAATTCAAAGCATCTGACTTACAGTACCACCCTGCAAATGGCCTATAACTCCTGTAAATCACTCTCGATTGCCAGCTTACCAGAGAGTTTCTGCTCATGATATACACTCACTCTGATTTAAAAAAATCTGCTAGCTGCACATGTAGGAAGCCCAGGTCACCTGCCTTCACCCACATGTCCTATGTTTACCCAGAGAATAATGGCAGCGGGTGCACTGATGTACCAGATGAGACATGACCCTGCCTCATATCTTGCTCAGAACAGAGTGCCTGTGATTAGTAGCTATCTGTGAAATGTTCAAAGTGAATTGAGACTTAGCAGCCTCATCTGACTCCCTAATGGTCTATAATCCCTCTGTGTGGGGGCTGAGATGAGTTGATGTGACGTAATTTGTAATTGGGTAGCTTGAATAGCAGAGAGCCTTCAGCTAGCTGGATAAATCCTGCTTTCTCCAGGGAGTGTGTTTTACACAGCATAAGGAAAGAAAGCAGCAAAGCAACCACACAGCTTCCAACAAAGTCAAGAAACAACCACTCACGCTGCCTCTGGCTTCTTACTTTGCTTTCTCCTTTCCTGCTACAGATAGCCTCCTTCCTAGGGGGTTCCCTATGCTTGATAATGTGGCTTGTTTCCAGAAACAGTGGTTGCTTCCTGTATTGGTGATGTGAATATCCCAGGAAAGCAACACTATGTTCATTCAGATCCTCATTTCACACATGTTTAGATCACCACTGACCTCAGTAACACTGAAATAATTCTATTCCTGTTTGTAGCAGATTTAATGGCTGGTTGTCACTCTATTTTAATCATTAATATCACAATTTATTTCTATAAATGGGAGACCCAGGTGTTTTCTTAGGATTAAAAAGGCCTATTCATTGTCTTCTTTCTCTTTAATTTCCTGCTACATTTCAGAAAGAGCTGGATCCTACAGCTCCCAACTCTAAATCCTTGCTAGAGTACAGGGCGATTGTGTCAGGGGTCCTGCGAATGTGAGTCTTGCTCTGTTGAGGACTGTTTCATATTGCAAGTTCATTCTAAGTCACTCCATTGCATTTTCACTGTTCAGCCTCCAATCCAAGATTATCTTCACCCATCTGTTATTTATCCTACTTGGTTACATGACCTGTGGTTCACCCAGCTTTTCTTTTAAAATCTCATTCTGTTTATGTCCATTCATTACTTGCTGCTTATTTGTCAAAAAAATTGCCAGCATGCAGTTTTACCTGAAATAGTGGCAAGATGCATAATGTACAACAGAAGTGCTTGTGCACACACCTCTAGCTCTGTGTGTTACTGTAACCTCAGCTCCCTGCCCTGAATGTGTGATCTCTGTAATACATAGGGACAGCAGAAGTTAGGAGAAGCACAGAAGTATTCGTTGCAGCCCCTGAGGAAGTCCAGATGCCTATGATGTGAGATTTTGTGTGTGTGATGCTTCTTGAACAAACACATACACATCAATGTGAGCAGAAAATTGATATTAGAAATTGTCACAGATTATTTTTTTCACTGACCCCTGTGATTTGCACTCATAATCACCTAACGCTACCTGCGTATGAGCACACAGCCTTGTAAAAGTACTCTTTGGTAACCAGTTGCCTTAGGGAGCAGTTGTGCCGTTGATCCTGAATTGCTGTACTTCTGCCTTTCTGGGTTGCAGAAGGGTTTTGACTATGCCCATTCTTGCCGAGACATATGGTGGACATTCTAGCACTAAGATGCAACCTTTGACTAAAAAGAAAATTCCTCCCCTCCTCCAAATAGTTCTAAACCAGCTACAGCTATTGCACCTGAAACATGAATTAATACAAAGCTGTACCCTGGACTCATGTGACACAGAGGTCTAACAAGTTGTTTGCACAAAGTCTCTTCTGGCTTCTTCCTGTCTTTTTTTCATACTAAATAATTTCTCCAGAGGGAGTCTGAAAATGTGATATTGCTGTTACTGATATGCACTTTGCATCATATTGCATCTTTAAAGCTTTACTCAGGGCTCTGTCCCATTATGCTGGGAGCTGTAAAAGCAGAGGGAAAGTCACTGTTGATCTCAAGGATAGCACCTTTTAATTTAATAGCATAAAACAAGTAGCTGTGAAAAGGCGGCTGGCAAGGCCTGAGAGCATGGTGTAGAAATAGAGGAAAGAGGCTAATGGTAGTAGTTCAGACAGAAGGGGAATGTATGGAAAGTCAAACCCTGATTTTTTCCATTCTAACTCCTCTCCACTGCAATCCCTTTTTTAGGCTGCTGTAAAAGCAGAATTAGTCCCAACTGTTTTGTTTCCATTCCCATGTAAAATACAATAAATTCATCAGGTTTTAAATGCTATGAGTTTTTTAAATTCTTTGTTCTTGTAAAATTGTTGCTATTACCTGGTGCTACAACCATCCTTTTGTTCAGGATCTGGATATACCAGACTAGTGACTTACTGTTTGCAGAGGGATGCTGCAACCAGGACTTGGAGCGAAGTCTCCTACACCCAGACTCAGCATGGTACCCACCAGTTGTACTCCCTGCTGCTCTCCCTTTCATGTTTGTGTACAAGCTTTTGCTACCTAAAGGACAACTAATGACAACCCTGGGGAAAATACAGAGGAGTTGGCAATTAGCTTTGCCCTTCAGTGACACAGGGTTGATGAATAGGGGAAGAGGAAATGGTACTAGGAGATATTACTCATGTTACAGGTGGGTTCTAACTGCTGAGTTCATGGGCATATCTTTATTGCACATGAGGCCACTCATCCTTTTCCAGGCTTTGGAAGGAAGAATGAGGCCAAGACAGGCTGCTAGCTTCCTCCAGGCTTGATTTCCTCCACTTCTCCAATCCTGCAATGAAAAATATTGTCCTAAATGGCTGAAAACTGACAGTCTAACCAGGTTTTAATGGGCCATCCATGGAAAACAAAGTGTTACTGGCAAAAAGAATAAAGACACATTTCTGTTCTGGGAAGCTTTAGCTTACTACTGACAGAGAAAGAGGAGCCATAATTTCAGTCTCACAGCCACAGGAGCATCCAGAGTGAGCAACCATTCTCATGTTCCCTAAATCCTTATTCTCAGAGATGTGTCTCAAAATGCTGATTGCTGCTTGTGGAAAGGAAAGGGAGCTCCCATGTCCCCTTGCCCCGTTATTGCCCATCTCTATGCAGAAGCAGATGGGTTCTGGTAGCCATGTGCAAAGACACATCTGAGTGGAAGAAAAACAGGTTTTCCACAACACCAAACTAAAGGCAACTTTTTTTTTTTTTTCCTAAGCAGAATTTACAAGCCATTACCCATTACATCCAGAGTATTACTAGAGCTGTCAAGAGAAAGGAATCATCATAGAAACATCATTCCACTGGGAAATGTAAAATGGCAACAAGTTAGTCCCTCTACAATATGTCCAACGCTTAATACAAAATGATGTACAACTAACCTGCAAAGAGTTCTGTGCAGGAACTGTCTTCTGGGATGCTTGTTTGTGATTATCTTGCTTATTTGGAAAAATAGGTTCTTATTAAAAAAATCCTGTATTTCCCTTCTTTTTTTCAGCACAGACTAATGAAGAAGTTGGGTGATTCAGCTGCTAATACGATCATGGGGGGGATATGTTTCATCATTTATGATGATTCTATGGTGATTATAACTCCCTCTCAGTTACTTTCCATGCCACACTCTCCACAATATGAGGAACAAGTGGCTTCAGGCACTTCTGTGGAGGATGAAGTGTTGGCTCATTGACCAAGTCCTCTCCTCTCTGATCTGCTCTCTGTCCTTGACATATTGTGCCTTTCTCTCTTTCATTTGCTTTCCCTTCACATGTTCAATCTCTTCCCAAAACTTCCTTTTACATTCCAACTTCGATTAACCTGTGCTGATGACTGGTTAATGCACCCAGTGAGGACGCAGGGACATTGGAGAAATTTCCTGCAAGTGTTTGCCCTGTGTCCCTTCAGCTATGATTTCAACTCCTAGATTGAATCCCACATTAGCAAACCGTGACAAAATGGCTAACTACTGCAGACTCCTCCATCTTTCCTTCTTCATGATCTTCTAGTCTTCCTTCATTCTCCCTTTTTTTTCTTGCTCTGACTTTGAGGTCTTTTGCTTGCTCTTTATTCCCAGTTCTTTTCTCCATTGATAAATCCTGCATTCCCAGCTTTGGCTGCCTTTCTTTCTTTCATACCTTCCCTTCCTGAAGAGATTCACTCCTTCAATACTCAAATACTTCTGAGGGAAAAAGCAGTCTTATTATCTCTTCATTACCTAAGCTAACTTTACAAACCACGATGTGTCACACCCAGCATGTTACCAGGGCTGTACTGACCTCCTTCCCTAATAACCTTATCACCTCCCTTGTTTCCTTCTCCTCTCAACTCACTGGGATTGCCGATAACAATGATGAATTCAAGTTTATATTCCCACAGCCATTTTTCTGGTTTCCTCTTCACCCAACTTTAGCTTCTCCCTGAACACTTGCTGACAACTTTTTTTGGCCATGTCTCTAGGTTTCTATTCCCTCCCCATCCTCCCTGCTGCTTAGGCTTTTTCTGACATTATTTCTCAGTCTTTTTCAACACTTTATGGTCTATAGTCTCCTACAGTAACAAAACTTTTCTAACTATCCTTGTATTAATGTTTTTTCCTTCTGCTTTTTTTATAGGTCTTCCTCTCATCACTTCTGTTCTGTAAGTGGTGCCAACACCATTCCTCCCTTCACACTCCCAGCAATCACCCACGTCTTCAGTCCTGCCAATCAGCTCTCTCTGCCACCTCTCCAACATGTTTCTTGGCATCCCAGATCCATCATAATCACCTCAATTCTCCATACACAAAGACCAAACAGGATGGTGGCTGAGGAAGAGCTTTCTATGGGAAAGCTTTGGTGTTGAGCAGTTTTCTATGCATTTTGCACTCCCATGTAAATTCAGATGAGTTATTTGTAAATAAATATTGCTGAAAGGGCATTTTATGGGTGAGCCAAACATTTGGAAAAGTCAGGTCATAGGAAAGCACATCTTTACACTACAGCAGAAGTTTTTTTAGGAATTTTCCAGGGCCTGCTAGACACTATGTCTTATTAAGATGATCTGTTGTAACCACTGTTCCTCCCTTAGGATACAGTAAAGAGTCATTCCTTATATATTATTTACATTGAGCTCTACCCTGGGTAAATATATATGGTAGTGCTGAGTGTGTCATTTTGCACCTTGCTGTATTCACATTATTTTACTTGCTGTGGTAATACACTTGTTTGCAGTGGCTGTTTCATCAGAATATCCTTCAGCGGGGCTAGTATCATCTCTCAGGCTGTGGTGCATACATTTTCTGAGGGGTACAGAGAAAACTGAGATAGAAGAGATTATTTTTTAAACCCCAAGATGTTTGTCACTTAGGCTGTAAATCAGCTGTGATGATATAGTTAAATTACTGCTTTTTAAAGTGTTTGTATTTGAAAGTAAACTAGGGAGGAAGCTGCAAATTCCCTCTGGACTTCCTGCCATTAGATTATTTTAATCATGCAGCAACTTCATCCCCAGTGGCCAATGCCAAAGCAGATGCTGATCTTCAGCGATGATGCAGATGGAAGGTGTGGCTGGAAGCGGCTGAGAACACAACCCTTCTGAGGGGCTCAGGGTCCCCATGGGCAGGAGTAGCCTATGGTGACAGCACCACTGTGTGTCCCTCCCAGGGCTCAGCAAGGGTGATATAGGCTATGGTGTGGGTTTGTCCACACAGGAGAAGGTGGCAGGGGGATGAGCCTCTACTCAGGTTTTGCTGAGGTGTGCAAGTCATCTTTTCTATTGAACTTTCTTAGCAAAACTCTCTCTCTGAGCTAGACAGTAACTGCACAACCTTCTCTCATTTTGGGGTGGTATGAAGAATGAATTGTGCAGCAGTCAATGTCTTTTTTCCTCTCCAAGACATACAGAAAAACGTATTTGATGCCATTCTTGAGTGTTTCACTCACAGAACTAGAGAGGAGAGTGTAAACAGGTAGTGAATGCAGCTGCTCCACTGCACTCGCCCAGCCTCCCGCTGTGCCTGCTCCAGGGAACCCCTAGGACTGGGGTGTCACCTCTGTGCAACAGCACTTCATAGATTTTTCTCCCTTGAATCTGTACAGTCATTTTTTTAAGTCTATGCAAACTTTTAGCCTTTACAACACCTGTACCTCTGACAAAACTACCACAGCTTAAATATTCATTGTGCAAAAAGTACCCACTCTCTTACGTGTTTTTTTTTTCTGAACCTGCCACCTTACATAATCTCTTCATGACCTCTAATTCCTGCATTATGAGCAGTATGTACAATCATCACCTTGCCACCTCTGCCGTGACATTCACAACTTGTATCTCTGCTCACTGGTTCTACTCAGTCTAGTCACTTGCAAGGAAATAATTTCGTGTACCTCTGTTCACCTTTGCGACCTCCTCTGAGCAGTGTCCTATTGTCTGTATCTTTTTCAAGAGGAGGGATTAAAATCTCAAACATTACTTCAGATGTGGGATCATTTAATGGATTCTTATAATGACATCATGATGTTTTCTGTTCTATTCTCTATTCTTTTTTTTTTTTTTTTTTTTTGGATTGCCAGTAAGCATCCAGCTAATAGTTGTATGAAAGTGACTTTTCTAAAGACAAGATGTTTTTCTTGAGTGGTACTAACTAGCTCAGAGCCCATCATCATGTATGCAAAGTTAAGATTGTGCTTTTTTTTTTTTGCATTTTTTAAACAAAGTGCATCGCTTCTTTGTTAAATTTCATCTGCCATTTTATCACGCAGTCACATAATACTGTAATTCTTCTACAATTCTTTGTGGTTAGCTTGTCTTTCGCTACTCTGAATAATAAAATATCAGCAAGCTTTCCCTCCTCACTGATAAGACTCTTCCCTACATCTTCTATGTATCATTTGAAAAGTACATGTGCTGGAACCATCTGTAGGACAGCGCTGGTGACACCCCCACACGTTCCTGCCCTTTCATTTTTACCTTTCAGCTAGCTGCTCATCTTGGCAAAGACCTTCTCATTCATACACAAAACCAACTAAATTTTTAAGAATTTCTGGTAAAACAGTTTCTCAAAAGTCTTTAGGAAATGTAAGGAAATCTATTATCTAACTGGAGTCCTTTGTCCACAGACAAGATTCCTTCAAAGTACCGTAGTAGACTTGTGCAGCATGATCTATTTTCTACAAAAGTTCTGACTTTTCCTAATATACCCCTGTTTTTGTCCACATGCCTGCTAGTTTTGTTCTACACTATAGCTTCTACCAATTTACCCATTATGACTGTCATCCTTTCCCAAAGCTAAAATTCCCTGATTCTTCTGCCACCATCTTTTGAATTGGCATCGTATTTGGCCAACATATGGCCATCTACTCCTCTGGTATTGAGACAGTTTTAAACAAAAGACTAGGTATTACCTAGTAGCTCACCTATTTTATACTTCAGTACCTTTAGTTTTTGGTGCATACCATCTAGTCTATGCCTTTTGTTATACTTCACTAAGTCAGTGGTCTTACTTGGCCTTATTTTTTCTAAGAGCTCTTGTTATGCCTTGATCATATTTTGGCACTCCAAGCTTCTCGTAAATGATGCATCTGTAAAGATTATTCAAACATTTCAACAAGAAGAATATTAAGTTATTATTTAGTCTGGGTTTTGGTTTGCATTCTGCTTGTGCATTTAGTCTAATAGAACATATGATTTTTTTTTCTTTTGGACACAACCTCAGCTACCTAAAAGGTGGGGTTTTTTCTAACAGCTTTCTTTACCTTGTTCTCTAACCATGCTGGTATTCCTTCTGTTGTGGGTTTTGTTTTTTTTTTGTTTTTTTTTTTTTTTTTTAAACTATAACTAATATGCATTTTATCTGTATTTGAGTATGTTATATTTAAATAATTTAAACATTCTTTAAACTGCATGCCAGCTTTTTACCTTTTCAGATGAAACTAAAAGCTAAAAGAGTAAAATGATGTAGGCAGATTGGGGATTGAGTGCTCGGTCACTCAGACAGGGGATTGATTAGGTAATTGTCTAAGCACAGTGACTTTAAAGGACTGTATAATCTAAACAGGTTATATATACAGTTTAACCGAATGTACTAATCTGTCAGTTGAATTCAAAGATCTCTGAGAGAAACTCCTTATCGACATGAAATTGTTGAGTGGTTCACCCCTCCTTCTTTGCAGCCTGTGCTCAAATCTCTGCTCCATCCTAGCCCTCCTGCATAGAAGGTGATCCCTTGCAGTGTGTAGAGGCTCTCCTCAAGTGAAATAGCAACAAGAGTCCCTTCCCTCTCATGGGCCACTGAAAAACAAGTGTTACTCTATGAAAACTAGCATTGGTGAAAAATCCACACATATGTGGGGGTGGGGTCTGCGACTTGATTAAAGAGAGCAAGAAGGTAACAGATGAACAGATAAAGCATAATGATGGTTCAGGTAACAGATAATCTGTCCTTCAGACAGATCCAGCTGGTGCTTCTGAAACACCTGGAAGAAAATCCTGTGGCCTGAATGCCAGAGAGCTTTAAAATGAGGGAGCAGAAAGCAGAAATAGAGGTGAGCAGGTTGATGATCTACCTGTCTTCTGTGGAGTAGATGCTCTGTTTTCAGGACTTGACCAAGGCAGCGATGGATTCCCAAGGTCTAATGTGTTTCTGATAATGTCATTCAGCTGATTAACTAAATCATACTGATCAGAAAGCTGTAGTGAGTTCAGACTTCTTAATTTGAACAGGGACCAGGGAGACAAAAGCATGTATGAAAGAATTATGCTGGTTTTACGTCTGTAGCTTTCCTTATCTGTAGATCTTCTTTCAAATCCTAACTCTAAACTCATGGATTATACGCTTCTTGTCTTTAAAAGATAATGAAACAGATTACATGGTCTAACAGAGGCTCCTTTGGCAGCTGAATTCCAGCTGCCTCAATAGAATTTCACAATGGAGTTAATTTATTCTCTTTTTTTTTTTTTCCTTCAGAAAAAATCTAAGCTTGAGATCTCTGAGAGTGGTGTTTTCGGGAGAACTAGGCAAGAAGTACTATTCTTTAATCTCAGAACTTTCACCAGTTCACTGGTCCATTTAGTAATTTTTCTTCACACTGCAAAATCCATGCATTAGAAATGAAGGGTGTGTACAGTTAAACACTGCTGAATCACAAAATTACTGACTATCTTGTAAAATAGTTATGCCCCACTAAGATAAATAGCTAAGTACTTCATAACAAGTAAATTATCATCTGAAAAATATTGCATTTGCTTAGTAAATCTTTGAAAGATGTGGAAGCTCTGTAGGTAATAGCTCGGGTAAACTAATGAATGACAGGAAAACTTTACTGTACGATCTCATTGTATATACACAGGCTGCTTAGCAGGTCTTATGGAATGAATCATAGAATCATAGAATCATTATGGCTGGAAGAGACCTCAAGGATCATCAAGTCCAACCGTATACCTGATGCCACCATGTCCGCTAAACCCACTAAACCATGTCTCGAAGCGCCACATCTAAATGTTTTTTGAACACCTCCACAGACGATGACTCCACCACCTCCCTGGGGAGCCCATTCCAATGTTTAACAACTCTAACACTGAAGAAGTTCTTTCTAATGTCCAGCCTGAACCTCCCCTGGCACAACTTGAGACTGTTTCCTCTTGTCCTGTCGCTAGTTATCGGGGAGACCAACCCCCACCTCACTACACCCTCCTTTCAGGTCGTTGTAGAGAGTGATCAGGTCTCCCCTCAGCCTCCTCTTCTCCAGACTAAACAACCCCAGCTCCCTCAGCTGCTCCTCGTAAGGCTTTTTCTCCAGGCCCTTCACCAGCTTTGTTGCCCTTCTCTGGACATGCTCCAGCAGCTCAGTGTCCTTCTTGTAGTGAGGGGTCCAAAACTGAACACAGTGTTCGAGTGGCGGCCTCACCAGCGCGGAGTACAAAGGGATGATCACTTCCCTAGTCCTGCTGGCCACACTGTTTCTGATACAGGCCAGGATGCTGTTGGCCTTCTTGGCAACCCGGGCACACTGCCGGCGAATGAACTTCTGTTATCTGGTATACAGGCTTTACAATAAGGCTACACCAAAAGGTCTCCACTGATGCAGGGTCATGCTATGCTGAGGACTCTGAATATAAAACCTGTGTAA
>NW_009606749.1:0-6787 GCF_000690535.1 Cariama cristata | reverse complement strand
GAATTAGTAAAATGGTGAAATCAACTGATTTTATGAAGTACTTATCTTAAACCTTCTTTGAAGTCAGAAGAATTTTTAATGTAACGATCCCTTTAGTTGAAATTCAGTCCTTTCAAGACTTACTACCTGCTCTTAAAGTTTCTAGAGAGTAATTGGTCAGGGAGTCTTACTTCTTACATATCAAAGACAAAAGGCTTTCATTTAGCTGTTCACAGGAAGTCTATACAGGAAGCCTAAATTGTAGATAATCTTTAAGCACTTATACAGAGCCGTGTGTTTCTCCTCTGATGCTGTTGCTGAAGTTCTTCTGAATAAAACACTTGTAGGCCATAAACTTGTATCATCAATTTTTGTTCTCTTCCTTGGAGTCAACTCCATAAAACTCTTCCTCCAGTGAAGAAGCTGAGAGACTAAACTTTGAATTTCCAGAAAGCTATGATTGAAAACTGTGAGTTCAACTTCTTTCCAGTAGCAAGAATGATGTCATTGTCATTAATCTAAACTTCAAAGGGATGAACCATATTGACTCACAAGCCACCACGGCATGAACATACAGATTGCAGAAACCTATGCGTCTGCAAAATTGCAAAGGGTTGAGGTGGCCCCAATTTACACGGAGAAGCAGGGGATGCAGCTGCCATATAGTCAAGGGTCCATATTTCCATCCAGGTGACGCTAAACAAATGTACAGCTTGTACGTTGTATAACAGATGCAATATATTAAACACACATCAGAGTCTATGTACCTGTACTGTAGTACAGTTGATGTGTTACACATCAGAAAATATCTGAATGTTTTGGACAAATTTATTGCTCTCCACTAAAGCAATATTTCCTGAGGAGGAAAGGAAAGAAAAAAGAATATGATAGACACCAAATTGGAAAGCTAATGCCCCATCTACTGAGTTTGTTCCTGACAGCTCTTAATCCATATTTCACACTGCATTAATTTGAAAAGGTTTGCAAATGAAAGCTACAAAAATAATTTTAGTGTTAGAGAAATGTCCCAAACCAGGACGCTTAGGTTCGCCCATCCAGCTAACGGAAGAGATTAGAATTCAACTCAGATTGCTGTGGGACTACCGATGTGCAGGAAAAGTCCTGCTTCTGAAAGGTTCTTTAACCCAGAAAGGGACAAGAAGAACCAGTGTCTGGAAGCGAAAACAAAGTTAAATTTGAACGAAGGATGTGTTTTGTATTAGCATGACGATGTAACTGCTGGAAAAAATTCCCAAAGGAAATGACAGATTTTCAATTTTTTTTTGTCCTTAGAGCCAGCACAGCTTTCTGGAATAACACAAATTTCTGGGTTGAACAACAGTATCTGTTTGTGAACTGGAATGGTGAGGGACACCAAAGAGGTCAAAATAAGGGACCTAATGTTCCATTTAGTATTTAAAGTCCTTTGAGTTCATGAAGCTGATCTTGTACCTGGTTTCAGTAGGGCTGTAGGGATGCGTGAGTTACCCCAACTGTATGACCAGGCCTTACTATTTCTTTGCAATTAGACAGATGGTCATTGTCACTTCATGTAATACTCAGCAGCCTAGTGCATTTTTAGGAAACAAGGCATTACCTTGGAGGGACAATACATTATCAGTACAGTTCTGTTTGACCAGGTAATGACATGACCCTGAACAGGGGTTTCAGCTTAATCTCTCAAAAGAAAAGGGTATCAAAGAAGAATTTCATCCCAGTTTAAACTGAGATTACTTGAGCCCACTTCCAATATGATTTCTTTCTTTTTCTAAAGAACATAAATCCTCTAACATTAGGGTCATCATCTGCATTAAGAGTCAGTGATACTGTCAACACAACTTTGCCAAGATTTTGTCTTCACTCCATCTCCGTTTACTTTAACAAGATGCCACACTGAAATAAGATGCATCTTGGAAACATAGCTTTTACTATCTAACCCTTTGAATAATGTTCATTCTTCAAAAAGCGTCTTCTGATTTTCTAAAAGAAAAAGGCATATCTCCCCAAAATCAAACAACTTTAGAGGGGATAAAGAGAACCAATGCCATTTTTTGCATTTTCAGTCTTACTAGAAAATCCAAGTGGAATTGTTATGAGCTTTTCTCAGATCCTCTAATATGTTTGTTAACAAAAATGTCATGCTTTTTTCCACTGGGTTGTAATAGAGGAAAAAAAAAATCACAATCTAGCATCAAGAGAGCAACTTGGTCCTAATTCAATGCTATCTAAACAACTGCTTGTGGTACATTTGCTGAAAAATTATACATACATGCTTAAATGTGTAGTTGAATCAGGACTTTTCCATGTCCCAAGATAGATTGCATTCAGCCTGTTTTCTCAAGCACAACCAGAGTTTGAAACAAGAGGGTGTATAGGCTCATATTTAACTCTTCCCTCCATTCAAAATAATTAACCAAGATGCCTCAGAGTAGTTGGCTCAGCCACTAGTGGAAATACCTCACTCCTCTTGATGTGGACAGAATAGGGCTACCAATCTCCATAGACTGTCCCTCACCCCACTGTCTTCAGGTCCCTGGAAGTGTAACTGCCTGTTTCCAGCACTGGGAGACAGAGGCATGAACCACACTGGGATCAGCTTCCCGAGCACCAGTGAGGGTCCCCGTTCACAAAGACCAGCAATTACATACAGTGCTCCTGACCCAAAGGTAGGGTAGAAAAAGCTGCTGCTCTTCCTAGCACCATCTTTACCAAGCTAGCACCACAAACCCTGCCTCCTCGCGAACGTAGTGTCCTTGGAAACCACTTATCCCAGCGTTATCCATTATCACCCTATCCTATTAAAGAAGTTGCTATTTCGCCTGTCTTTTGTTCGGAAGATACGCGATGGTAAAGCTTAGGTTTCCATGTTCTTACCTCTCCATCTATCACCACTAGAATAACAAAGATACAAAAGCTTAACACTGGGAGATGAAAACTGTTGAAATGAATAACAACTGAGCCTTCAGCATCTTTTCCCTGCTTATTCTTGAGAGTGGAGCTCTGTCAATTATCAGGCATCAACTTAATCAGAAAGAAATCATTGAAGTATGACTGTCTGCAGCTTTCCTTGTATTGCTTGTTTTCTCTCCCCTGTCTGTGCAAACCATTGACAATTTTTTTTGCCACTCTTGTCACTGTCTATTTTCTTTTTCACCAGCTTCACAATTAATGTATCTGAAAGCCATGCAGGATGCTTCAGGTACCATACAGAGAGGTACCTCAGATATCATACCCTCTCAAAAGTGAGGGTAGCAAACACGCAATGCAGGAAAAAAAATCCAAAATATGATTCCTTCAGCGACAATCTTTGCTCACACTGTGAAACAAATGGACTTCTATCTTCAGCTTTGGGTAAAATATTTCATGCTTAGAATGACCCCACAGCTCTTTTCTGCCTGATTCAAAACGTAGATTACAGACATTTTACTTCTGTGGCCTGCAATTTCCATTTATACCATGTCACTTGATTTCCTTTCTTTAATTGTATTTCGAGTTGTCCACACTGGAATTGCAACTGTAGTGCTCGCTCCATGATCAGTCCCAGTGAAGGGATAAGCCACGTACAAGCGACATCTTGCCCAGATGTCTCTAATTCCAGAGATAAGGAATTAATTTCCTATGGGAACGAAAAAGAGGAATCCATTCCTCTCCCCCTTTCATCATCATCAACTTCATAGGAGGAGGGAGAAGAAGGGATTGTATCCTTTCCCCTTTCTTCTGTTATCCCCCCACAAAGGACATACTCCCTGTTACCTGCTCGGAGAAGCGCTGCCCTGGCAGAGCACAGGGACAGGGGGCACACAGTCGTGCTGCCTGGTTAGAAAGGGTCTGTGTGCCCACAGGAAGGAGGCAGCACACAAATCAATGTACCAACTGTTGCAGGTGTGAGTGAGAAGTGTTGTGCCCCATCTGCACCTTGTTTCGGATTAATCTTATCTAATTTGGGCATTTAGATGTGCTGGGAGTCCAATAATTTCTACAGTTGGTGCAGGAGTCATTAGATCTTACTGCTCTACTAAACACAGCAGGATTGTTGGCCTATTAGTTTTATCGCTTAGGGTGCTTTAGGTAAGTGCCTTTAATTTGGAGAGATGGAAAAGCGAGGGCCCTGGACTTTCACTCCTGAAGAGAAGATTGTTGGGTTTTTTTTTCCTGTAAGGAAAGTGGGCAATAGAACTTTAAGACATGAGGGAAATGCCTAAGAAATAGTCCTTTGACTTCCTCCTCTAACCTATATATGCTAAGGGGAATAAAGTGTAAATACAGACCATACTCCACATAAGAGCATAGAGTAAATATATTTCTTCTAAGTAAGAAAATCTGAGAGTGGATATATATGGAAGAAGCTTGACTAATATTGCTGCTGTAACATGTAGAAGCGGATGGGTCATAAATCAACTTCATTGGAGCTGTAGGAAAACTGCCTGGAAAAACAGATTCTAATGCAGCTTCATGATGGCAAAATTGCATGAGAAACCTCAGGCAGCTTAGCTGTAACTTCCTTAGACCTTGCATTTTGTCCAAAACAAAAGTCATTCTACTTAAATTATTCCCCTCAACATGTCTTGCATACATAAAGTGGATAAATACATTTTGACATAGGCTGAACAAAGCCAATTTATTTCAGTGCTGCTGGTATGCAGGTGAAGATCTGTTTCTGAAGACATTTTTAGAAGAAAATTAATGTATACATTGTATTTGACATGAACTTCACTCTGTGATGACCTGACTGCACTAAAGTGACTCTAGGAAAATGTGTTTTAAAAAAATGCAATGGGTAAAAAGTCCATTGCAAATTTACTTTTAGAGACTTTTAATTGCATTCATTTTCCTAAACAGCATAATCTAGAAGGTAGAAAGAGTAAAATGGATGGTATATTTATCAGAAACAGCAAATTTCTAATCCTCCATCTGATTTACATGTAGCCTACTATAGTAGTACCTATTACATGAATTGTTAAGTGTGAGGTTGAAAAATCATAGAATCAGAATTTTGGCTTGGAAGGGACCTTTAAGAGTCATCTAGTCCAACCCTGCTGCAATGAACAGGGACATCTGCAACCAGATCAATTTCCTCAGAGACCCGTCCAGTCTGTCCTTGAATGTGTCCAGTGATGGGGCATCTACCACCTCTCTGGGCAACCTGTGCCAGTATTTCACCACTCTCATTGTGAAAAATTTCTTTCTTATATCTAGCTAAGTCTACCTTCCTTTAGTTTAAAACCATTACCCCTTGTCCTGTCACAACAGGCCTTGCTAAAAAGTCTGTGCCCATTTTTCTTATACGTTCCCTTTAGGTACGGGAAGGCTGCTTTAAGGTCTCCCTGGAGCCTTCTCTTCTCCAGGCTGAACAACCCCAGCTCTCTCAGCCTGTCCTCATAGGAGAGGTGCTCCAGCCCTGTGATCATCTTTGTGTCCTCCTCTGGTCTCGCTCCAACAGGTCCATGTCCTTCTTGTGTTGGGGGTCCCAGAGCTGAAGGCAGTACTGCTGGGGGGCTCTCACCAGGGAGGAGTAGAGGGGGAGAATCCGCTCCCTCGACCTGTTGGTCATGCTGCTTGTGATGCAGTCCAGGATATGGATGGCTTTCTTGGCTGCAAGCACACATTGCTGGCTCATGTCCAGCTTTTAATCTACCAGTACCCCCAAGTCATTCTCCGTGGGGCTGTTCTTTAACACATCATCCCCCAGCCTGTATTGATACCTGGGGTTGCCCCGACCCATGTGCAGGACCTTACACTTGGCCTTGTTGAAGGTCATGAGGTTCACACAGGCCCATTTCTCAAGCTTGTCCAGGTCCCTCTGGATGGCCTCCCGTCTCTCAGGTGTGTCAACCACACCACTCAGCTTGGTATCATCTGCAAACTTGCTGAAGGTGCACTTAATCCCGCTATGTCATTGATGAAGATATTAAACAGCACTGGTTCCAGTACAGACCCCTGAGAGATATCACTTGTCACCGATCTCCATCTGGACATTGAACCATTGACCACTACCCTCCGGATGCGACCATCCGAACAATTTGTTATCCAAGGAACAGATCACCCATCAAATCCATATCTCTCCAATTTAGAGAGAAAGATGTTGTGGGCGACCATGTCAATGGCCTTAGAGAAGTCCAGATAGATGACATCCATAGCTCTTCCCTTGTCCACTGATGCAGTCACTCCATCATAGAAGACCACTAGGTTACTAAGGCAGGACTTGCCATTTGTGAAGCTGCGATGGCTGTCTCAAATCACCTCCTTGTCTTCATGTGCCTTAGCATAGCTTCTAGGAGGATCTGTTACATGACTTTCCCATGGAAGATCTAGAAGCACCTAGAAGAACAAGAAGCATCTAGTTATTACTCAACCTATATTTATAATTAACAGTGGAGATTTGTGTGGTTATAACTATTACATCTCATCAAGTGGAGTGAGACTATGGTACCATAGTCACCACTCGATCATCCAAGGTGTTAGTATCTTGGAATACTCCAGAAAACAGCAATATCTGTTGGGCTTCTTTCTCACTCAGAGATAGACAGTTCTTTTGCGTTAAAGCTATTAAAACCTTGTAAATCTTTGCTCATATACTGTCATTGGATTTCCTCTAGAGGTGTTCGGAATACATGTATGAGCTCAGCTATACTGCCACATACCAGCCGCCAGCTGCACAAATCCATGACTGGAATTGGAGACATCGAAAAAGCTTTCTTTAATCTTGCCGCATGAGTTAAGTGTCCTTTGTTAAGGCGGTGGTTCGTTGGGAACCTGAGCTTATATGTCACAAGAGGATGTGGTAAATGAGTCTCCTGTTCGTACAGCA
>NW_009606748.1:45034-50822 GCF_000690535.1 Cariama cristata | reverse complement strand
AGGCGGCCCTGCCGTCCGTGCGGCCGCGGGCGCCTGACGCAACCCAGACACAAACCCACAGCCAGAGCACAGCGGGATGGCTGGATCCAAGCTGCTGCCTCTCGCAGCATGCTGATCCGTTTCCTCTTCAACCATCAGGCACCGCAAATTGTTGTATTTACCCATTTATACAAATACATTTGTCATCCCCTAAAAACTGCCTGACCTCCTAAAATACATCGCTAATACTAATAAACACTTGGCAATTTATACTGTGTCATAATATCACTTCGCACATGAGCTCACACAAAGGCTGAGCATTCAGTACGATCAGCCCCTTTTTGCACAAACTACAAGCACGTGTGTACGGGGTGGCCGTGCCGAGGTGTGGCATCGCAGGCTCTGCGAGGAGAGGTTGGGGCTGCCCCGTGCATTCCTGGTGACTCGCTGCACCAAGAATCAGAAGGCTCCATGACAAAAGACACACAAAGTCTATACTATCTGGAATGTAATAAAAGGATATACCTGGGCTAAACCCCCAGCCCCGCTAAAAATACAAACTCTCTTTCTCTATGCCTCTCTCTCATCCTGCAGGTGAGAGGATCGTCACCACTTACACACTCCATTTACACCTTTAGTCTTGTACCCCACACCCAGCTACGGGATCAAGGCTCCAATATTTGTAACTGGATTCCAGAGGATATCCTCCCCCCCGGCCCCTACCGAAAAGGGGGATGGAGTTGCCCTCTCAAATCTGTCCCCTGCCCCAACTGTAAAGAGAACTCCAACAATTAGCTCAAAGAGGAATCCTAATGCTTAGATAGCTCAACTTGGCCAAAAAGTGATCGTTAGTTTTACAAGTCTTTGGTCATCTTACAAGATTCCTGCTCCGTTGGCTCATGATGTGCCATCCTCTTATTAGTATTGGCACAGCCATCTGTCTGACCATGCTGTAAGCAACATCACAGTACTTAAAAAAAATACTGACGACAAAACAAAACAAAAAACCCTATAAGAACCCTCCTCATTTTTAAAGCCAAAAGAGTTTCCTAATCCCATGTGAATGAATTGAATGCTCATCACTACGGAAGTGCCAAAGATCAGGCTGGGACCAGCAGGTTATTAATTTCTAACATACTTATCTCAAATAAGAGATTAAATACTCTGTTTTCTCCTATTGTTGCATGTTAAGATTTGTGACTGGCAGGAGCAAGACCACCTCGGTTCAAGGTGAACAGGACTTCAGAAGTTTATCAGCTGCATCTCAGTTTCCACATTCTGCCTGTTAACATTTAGTCAGTCCAATTTTAACCAACTCCTTGATCAGTTTTAAGCCATAAAATCACAACTTCAGAAAAAAAAATTAGGAGGTCTGTTGTTATTTTTTTTTAAACTTTTCCATGTATTAATGATCTCCATGGATTCATCCATCACGTAGGCCCCTCTCCAGCAAATGGTATGTCATGAAAAAAGGGAGATCTTCCCAAAATTCACAACTGGGAAGGATCCAAAAGAATACATGCAGCAAGTCTTGGTATTTGTTGGGAGCAATTTGTATTTTGCCATTTCCTAAATTTACAAAACCGGATTCCACTGCAGAGATAGTAAAGCCAATTTTTCCTCCCAATCTTCCCTTATAAACCCAAGCCAAGGGTACATCTGTAGGTGTGGTGAAGAACAAATGTTACCTGGTTAATCATGCAAGATTCCAGTTCCTCTTTTGTGACATTATTATGGCCCCTCTCCTTGTTCTGCAAAAAACAAACCAAACCAAAACCCAACAATGACCAATGCATTTATGGCTGAACCACAAATTAGTAATGCTGGTATTCCAAGCTAGAGCAAATGAAGACACTGACTGTGACTCTTACATACTGACTGCAGTCTGCATTTTCTTCATTTCCTTTTCTTTTTAATTTCTAAAGTTGTGTCAATATAAAGTGAAAGCTTAGACGAAGACTTTTTAATAAAGATTTTATACAAGGATGAATATAAATAACATCATGAACAAGGCAACCTCCAAGCCTTACTTTGTTTTACAATAACAGTTCTGATGATGAATAAATACTCATTTCTACATCTAAACCTACAAAAAATATCTTAATATTTTACTCACTCTGTACCACATGAATATTGCTTTAAAGGCATTTTCATTAGAGCAGGATCCACAAGACATGGTGATCACCTGTGGCAGGCCCTTAGGAGCCACCTGTCAAGGAAGACAGAAAGTTACTCCAAAATACTAAGCACAAGTATAGCACAAAGTGATGATAATGCTGATCAGTCCTTCACATCCTGAGCTTCAGTATAATGGGAGACCAACCGTGCCTAGGATGAGGAAAGCCAGTTTCAACTGCAGCTGAGAGGGCTCCACTCAGTTTCAGTCTCGAGGATCTTCAAATTTAAATCAAGACAAACAGAAGCCACTTATTGCACTATCTCTTATGAAAACACAGTGAACAGAGGTCAGTGAAAATGTGTTTTCTCATCAGTTCTTGAATGTAGAAAGAAAGAGGCAGTATTTTTGCAGCGCAGACATATCACCCTCTCACGTTCAGCTGTCAAGTCAGTGAAAAAGGTTCAATCTCATTACTTGCAGTGGGAAGGCAGGTGGACAAACAGCTAATCTGTAATGTTCCCTATTAAAATCCATAACATCCCTTGACGTGCCCATGTTGCTAAACACAGAACATGGTAACTCATCACCGCTATCTCAAACTTACCGATAGCAAAGATTCCTTCAGTCTTTCTGCAAAGTTCTCTGGAGGTAAAATCCCTAGGGCAGGTCTGTTGATAAAAGTGCTCTAAAAAGACAAAGGAAGAGAAATTGTTAGGTTTTACTATCACATGAAAATATCGTGTTGATATCAAGGCAGTTACATTTTATTCTATTTACAAATACCAGCCAGAGATTTTGTAGTCATGGCACAAGGAGTTTTAAAACCAGGGAATAATATTCATGACTTAGAATATGTTGTTCTGTCTAATCCTTAGTACTTTATTCTTGCAGGACACCTTAGAAAAGGTGCATGCTGATACTGACATTTCCTCTTCAATATTGCCATTTTGGTTGCTCAATCTCAATTTTCCTTATACACAGGAAATACACTTTAAAACCTTAATTACTTGCCTTCAGTTTGAGTAACTAATCTAAATTCAATTAGGATAGCAGTGTTTTCTTCCTTACTAAGCTTCAAGACAGACCATTTCAGAATGCTTTGGTTATAACCATCCTCCAGATACTCTTACAGTGGGATGTGGGGGAACAAGGCAAAGGCAAACTTAAAGGACAGGGGCTACATCTGAGAAAGATAACACATGTGCAAGGATCAGCAATACAACACGACAATAAAATAGATTCCTGACAAAACGCACAGGCATGCTGTCTCCCTTCTAGACAACTCTGGCACGTACAGTAACGGGCAGTGCAGCAAGGAGATCAGCGAGAAGCTACCCCATGTGTTATTACCTCACTACTTGGCAACACGCATTTAACCAAGCTCAAGAACATGCACTGTGATATATCCAGACATGTTGGCGAAATTCCTTTTCCACTGTGTACTGTTTTCATGAAGCTTGCTGATTTGCAGGTAAATATTTCCTGTTCTATGGCCTTCAGTTTGCATAGTCACTCTTCTCAGTGCCTCAGCCTGAATGAGAGGTACATTCTTTATTGTGCATTACAACAGCAGATTTCTAGCTTCCCAGTTTTCTCCTTTCCATTCCCGATTGAGGTCTGACATGGATCAGGAGCCACTCATGCTGAAATAGTCTTCATGGATGCGATGCGATCTCTCCTAACAGTGGAATTCCATAGGCTACTGGCAAACTACCTGGTTGAATCATGTCCGCTTCCCAGATTTCTTTTCTCCAGCCCTTCCCTTCCCCTGTCTTGTCAGTAGAACTGAATCTGTGTTGCTGCAAGAGCCTTGGTGATCACAGAAGTGACTACAGGAATGCAGCCTTCCCATACCTATGTGGAGGTTACTGAGGAGATGGAGCCAGGCTCCAGGCTCTTCAATGGGAAGATGAGAAGCAATGGGCATAAATCAAAACAGGAGAGGTACTGATTTGGGTATAAGGAAAAGCTTTTTCACGCAGTGGAACAGGTTGCCCAAAGAGGTTGTGCAGTCTCCCTCCTTGGAAGTTTTCAAGACCTCAGATAAAGCCCTGAGCAAGCCAGTTTCATCTCACAGCCGACCCTCTTTGAGCAGGAGGTTGGGCAAGAGATGACCTGAGGTCCCTCCCAACTTCAGTTGTCCCACTGGTCCTACGGACGGGCCACATCAGGATTCACAGCTTTGAGACAGGTAATTTTGGTGTCAGTGAGCAGCAGCTGGTGGGAAAGCCGAGCCTGCTGCCCACAAAGGTGTTTCGAAAGAGCAGCTCTGGAAAAACCCCCTCAGTCTCCCCAGTCCACTAATGGAGATGAATGTCACATTTATGCAATTAATTTAAGTGTCATGGATTAAAATTGATTTGTCATTGCTCTTAGTCTTTGTAGATAATCTTATTTGATTCACAATGTGCTACTTTTTATTTTAAATTAAATTTGCTCAGAAAAGGACAAGCTCAATAAATTTGCCATCTGCAAAGCAGCATTATTTGCCCCTTTTTTGTTTGTTTGTTGGTTTTTTTTGTTATTGTTGTAAAAAGCTGTCTTTGAAATGAAAGGCTGAGCTTTGATGACTTAAGTCTCTATGGGTCTCCAGAGGGGACAGACTGCCTCCCCCAAAACGTTCATATTTTCAGTGCAACTCAAGCTTGCACATTTATCAGCACCCTTCAGTCTTTTTCCTCAATACAAGTACTCATTTATTCAGACGTGTAGACCACAGCAAGAGGTGTGAGTTGTCACACCATACCTGCAAGAAAACTTCATCAGAATTCTTAGGGAAAACCAAATCTGACACAAGAAGAATAGGAGCTAGGACTTTGTAACTTGTTCCAGTGTATACTTTCAAAACATTGTTTCAACAGACTGAAGCTTAAAAAGAAGCCTAAGCAAGGATGTTACTGACAGATTAACACAAAGTTTTTGTTTAGTACGAATGAGAAATCTTACTTGGCTTCTTATCTCGGTTTAGAAGTAAATTTTCATCTGAAGTTAGAGATACGAGGCCATAAATTTGTCATGAATTTGATTATGGGCTGTCACAGTCAATTAACAACATTTGCCATTAAGCACAAAAGTGTGTTTTTCTTTTGTTGTTAATGCGATACTCAGCACTGAGAAAAACAGACCATCGACATCAAGGGGCTGTGGCCTCCAATGAACAGATGGATATTCTGTTCTTTATAGCTGGCTGTAACGAGGGTACATGGAACATTACAAACGAACCAAACAAAAAAGCCCTACAAGAAAACACCGATCCCATCGTTGCCATTAAACAAGGGCCCTACTTCAGTGTGCATTACTCAAAAAAAAGTACTTTCACAATAAAGCTGGCACTTTATCTGCAGTCAGAGCCCAGCAGACGCTCTTGTCTGCAGTGAGGTTTGCACAAGTTCTGGCTCTTCACAGCTCTCTGTCCTTAGCACTGCAAAAACTTCACGGCACAACTGACGTCTTGACGCTGTAAAACCTGCCAGAAATCCTGCGTGCGCCGTCAGGCCCAGACTCATAGGTTTAGTGCCACCCTCTCCACTGATTTAGTGCAGGTTTCAGAAATCGGAATGGGGTACTAGTAACTTCTTTGATGCTCATATGTGGGAGAGAGCACATACTCGTTTTGGTGGCACCATTCATCTTGGACTTTGGAGGCAGTTCCTTTTACTGCAGGGTTGTAGCCGGCAGCCTGTCAACTTC
>NW_009606748.1:36846-44967 GCF_000690535.1 Cariama cristata | reverse complement strand
GGGGGGGGGGGGGCAGGGGGGTCGTCGTGGTGTTGGTTTGTTTGTTTTTTTAAATCTGACTTTGCTGGCTACTGCACTATAATGAAGGTATTGTTATCTCCTCAGAAATAATTTTTACAAGTTAACGTAAGTATTTAGAAATATTAGTGCTTCTGTAATACCCTTTGATAACTCCAGCATTTCTAGCCCTGGTATTTTTTTAAAAAAACTTGTGAAGTATTTTAGTTCTGGGGAAGGCAAGATTTCTCATCCTGAAGAAATGAGAACTCCATGAAGCAAATCAGCTCAGGGAACTCAAATGTCTGCACTTCTTTGACCTGCTGGCTCAGGATTTGCACTCTGCTGGAGGGAGCCAGCAGGCTCTTTTGGAAGGGAAAGGCAGGTATGAGAAGGAACCCACTGGCCCACACTGGAGCTATGCTCTTGCAGGCAGCGCGGACACCCGTTACTGGTTTGCAGAAACCGCGGCTCAAGTCACTAAAGACAGTACAACCAACAAGCGTCTCTTGATGTGCAGTCAAAACCCAGAGAGCTCAGTTAATCAATGTACTATATGCATAAGCTATTGTGCCAAAAAGTTACAATTTAAAAAACTGCACAAAATCATTATGGAATCCAAAACTCCTGTCCAAGCAGTGAAAAAATGAAGCCTGAAATAGAATGCAACTTCATTTCAACAATTTCCGTAATTTAATCCAGGTTACTTCCAATCCCTATCAGTATACTGTTAGGGAAAACAGGAAGATACTTTAAGAAGCAGTTAGTCTGTTTTGAAATAATCCTGTTGCTCTAGTCTAATGATTTCAATTTGTCCAAAAAACTCAAAACCACCCACAGCATTCCAGATTTAGGGCATGATTTTCGTATTCAAAATACTGTATTTTCTCTCAAGGACTTGTATTTGCTTTCAGGCTCACAAATCTTCCTTGAAGAACATTGCTAAAATGGTTAATTGGAAACACTATGCCTGAACCATGATTTAAAACTGGCTGCAAACATATCAAGTGCTTGCATCATCCAAATGTTTACTTCTTGTAAAGCTCCACAGAGGTTTTGGTGTCTTCTTAAACATTACCAAGCTCTTTTCATCTAGTGACAAATAAAGAAAGCAGATCCTATCATATTTTAAATTGAGTCATTAAGCATTCATCATCAGTTTAAGAAAAAACGAGAAAGACCGCCACAAGGAGGGAGAGGACTCCTTCAAGTACTTGATGTTTGAATTCACTTACCAAGTTCTGTGGCTGCTGTAGAAGCTTTATCAGAGAGGGATGGCTGTAACCTAATTAAAAAGAACAAAGAAAGAAAATGGTTATTTCTATCTGGTCTCAATAAACTAATGTAAAGTGTAACCCAGAGAATAACCTTAATGCTTGACTGTTTCTGTGTAACTTGTATATGTTTTAACTACTAATAATAGAACTTCTTTTGAAGTAGGATAAACCTCTTCTCTTTTACAAAATATATTATCTGGAACTTTGGTACAAATTTTGTGTCAGGCAATAGCAAAGTATATTTCAGTATTGAAGATTACAAATTGAACACAAAAATAAATGAACATGACGTGGATCTTTTGCCTGGTAGGGCCTGATGGAAGAATCATAGTTTCTACCAAGTACTGTGGGACCAACATTAAATGCTGGCTCACTCTCCTCTCTAGGTTTCCCACCTGTATTCGGTTTGTCTACAGTACAAGGTGCAAACCTTTCCTCTTCCTCAATTAAGAGCAGAAATCACTTTCTACCAATGCAGCCCACAAACCAGTTTCTGCTGGTCACCACTTAGCTGTGGTATAGAAGCGACCCCAGTTTCTCCTCCCTGAAGCAGGCTGCCTTCCCTTCTCGCTCACCGGGACCCTGGTCTGCTCGGCTTCTGTGCCTCCCGCTGAGCACTGCCATTTCAGAGACGGCTTCTGACACTCTGAACCACAGAGGGAAGCTCCCCATGCAGCTCTGGCCACTTACAGCAGCTGGTGCTACACTTCTAGTCTCATAGCAACTTCTACCCTCCCTGAATATCAACCTGATTATTCCTAGCACAATAACAGAGCTTTTTTTCCCCCCACTGCGCTTTTAAACTGATCGGATTTTTCCTCAGTGTAAAAATCAACTTCGACATATACGTTCCCCCCTTTACTCTTTTTTTCCATGCAGTTCCCCAGTCCTTGGCAGAGGACCAGAAGAAACAGACAAGCAAAAATCCACGTATTTATTGATTTCCCAAAGAAAGCTCTTTTAGCAATTGTAATTTCAGTGCATTATAATGTCCTAACTAAATATCAGCAAGGGCTTTTTGCCCCTGAGCAGACAGAGCCGGATGGTGTAGGGTAACCTTACCAGCACAGCGGTGCTGTTCTCAGAGCTGGTTTTTCATTGCCGATGCGTGCAATGAGCACACGTTAGGGCAGACTCAGCAGGGATAATCCCTGGAACTCCAACAGAATTTTGCCAATGGCTTGACAGCGCTCCTTGACATCTGTCGCAGTTGGATGGCGTTCACCACTATCCTCTATGATGCCATCTGAATACTCTCTCTGCGCAAGACACTGCCAAACTTGAGTTTAAGATGTCCACATACTGGTCTCCACATTATCTAGGCTTTCCTGTATACATACACGCACATTTATTTGCACACATGAAGATGCATATTCCAGCCCTGCATACTGCCAATGTTTGTGGACATCTGTCGCAGTTGGATGGCGTTCACCACTATCCTCTATGATGCCATCTGAATACTCTCTCTGCGCAAGACACTGCCAAACTTGAGCTTAAGATGTCCACATACTGGTCTCCACATTATCTAGGCTTTCCCGTATACATACGCGCACATTTATTTGCCCTGCATACTGCCGATGTTTGTGCATGATCATTAACAATCCTACCAGAAGGAGCAGGCTGCCTACCTAGACAGCCATACACTTAAAACTCATGGACTAATGAGCACCCAAATCTCTAACCCGCCACAACCCATCAGTCATCCCAAGACACCTGTCTGGAAATCTTTCCTTCTCCGTCATAGATTGACATACCTCAGCTGTGAACCATCATAAAAAGACTTGTTTGATAAATTGCTGTCTCGTATTAAATAAGGAGATTCTGCAATTTTCACTTTCTCTCATGACCAGCTTTTTTCTCCTTCCCATTTTTCTTACTTTGATAAACTTTTATTTGGAAAAAGATGCAACAATTTGTCCTTTTTACGCAGAAACATCAAGAGACTAAGGATGCTTCAGGTTTAACACAACAAAGGTGCTTAATTTATACCCATTGACGTTCTATGGGATAACTTGCTTACAGGTAAATCAACCTATCTGATGTTAAAAAAAAAAAAAAAATCTTCACAGGAGCCCAGAAAATTTCATTTTAAGCCTGATTTCTAATGTATGAAATGCCAAAGCCAGAGATTAACATCATCTTTTATATTCCCTTGTAGAAACAGCTGGAAACCTCATCTTCCCTACTGCTCAAGAAGTCAGACCACTCTAATTTTATTTCAAAAGCTTATCATGCCTCTGAACCCCTCATTCTGACTGAATGACAATAGCCCTGATTAGCCTGTCTGAGCAATGGAGCATTAGGCTACTGCGTTGCGTTAACAAATCAATTATAAATTCCATTTTAAATATTTTAGTTCAAAACAAGGAAATATCCAGATCGTTTTAACTGCATGTCATGCTGCAAAGAATCTGTTAAAATTATTATGAAGATAATACCCACGGTGATTTGGGACACAGACAACTAAATCTGCACTGCATCTGCTGTCATGGGAAGAACTGTTGTTAGGCTAGAGGGAATGACACAGTTGAAAGCTGCGTCCTGCTGTGGCTACTGCTGAGAGCACCTCCGAGAGTGTATTTAGTGTTTTAGAAATCTCCAAACTAAACCTTACAGATGTTTGTTATAAATACCTACCGTTGCTTAGGAAGCTTAACCATTAACTATCTGGTATTGCTTGTAAAAACATGTAATTCTGTTGCTGGTGTTAAGATGTATGAAGAACGCAGAGATCTTTGCATCTTCTCTTATGTAACACAAATTCAAGGCTTCTATTACCCATAACTTAACCTTTCCCACCCACACAAGATGTCTCTCCTGTTCTCTTCACTTCAGGTCGAGTGGCCCGGCTTTCCTCCTAACGCTCCCTGTTCCACTGCTGCATCCTCAAACAGGCCCCAGTAAAGAAGAGAGAATCCTTAAAGCCTGACTGTTTCTGAAAGAGTAGGTCTGCGTGTAGAGAGATGCGGAACTGGTACATGGGTTCACAGTCATAAAACTAACACCAGGAAGAACTAAATGGTTAAATAACTACTATATAACTATGGTAGACAAGGTCAAAAAGCTCTCAGCTGAGACAGCAGAGAGACAGTAACTTGTTTCATTGCCATAACCAATGCAAGGGTTTGTAGCTTTACGAATACATTCCTTTAAGAAGTGACAGAGCTGGCTCTTAAGAGAAGGGCACCTCCTTCATCACTCTTGCTGTGCATCTAGATCAATATGACAGGAAAGTACATGTCCTCCAGGCTCATGAAGGTGCCTGTCTGCAAAAGGAAAAAAACTGGAGGCTGCTAAAATAATGAAATGGAGAAAGCCCAGAGAATCCATTTGAACTGAGCAGCAGGCTGCTGTCAATAACATCAAACTGCACCACTCTGCATCTCCCCTAACACACACAGACCTTCCCACCACTGAAAAACAGATTGTTTCATTTGCTATTCCAGGATGTTTGCTAGTAAACATGTTGATAGAATCCCCTCGTGCATGTGGCTCCATGGGGCTTCTAACTCTATTAGACAGATTAGATACAGGTTTTAAAGGAGTATGTTGTGCTACAACTTCCCAAAAGCCATGTGTAAAAAAAACTGTTCTAATTTTTGTTCTTCAGCAAGAAACAGTCCAGAACATCTTTGCCTAGAGGTTTTTTGATACTTTAATTCTTATCTCTCCACACATGCACTTATTACCTCTCAACCTCTGCTGATAAATATATTCTAGTGTAGCAGATCATTATTAAATCTTGGGGAGTCCTGACAGATTCATAAAAGGTTTTATTGGATTTACTTGCAGAGAGATAAGCACAGATGACTAGCAAGCACCTTGTGATCTTGTTTTGGTGTCCCAGTCTAGAATGTAATTCTGTCACCAAGAGGGACATTATTGGCAACCTCTGCAGCTTCAGATAGTCAGTCTTGTTGTTCAATACACAAATTAAAAAAATAAATTAATGTTGTGTGTTCAGTTAGATTTACATCAGCCTGTAAGTATTAAATTTCCATTTACTTCTTGTTGCTACAAATGATAAAGCCATTATCTGAGAAGGTGTATGAAGCACTGTACTATAGTTCCTTCGTGACAGAGGAACATATCCTCTAAGACAAAAAATTCAGCTTACGCTCAAGAAGGCATTGCCACACATGAAGGAGGAACTAGATGGCTTACCTGAGGATCAGTTATAGGTACTGGAGCCTTATATCTATGTCAGCAGTTTCAATCAACCGGAGAAAGTAAACTGCAAAAGCCCCTGCCTATTTCTGCCCATTAAGAAAATATTTCCCTCCTAATACTTCAATATTTTATATGCAAAAACTATATTAAAAGAGGTACGCTTGCACCATCAAGCACTAGAAAGTCAGAAAGCCTCAGTGCCCTGTCTGTACAACCTTAATGTCATTCTTTTGCAGTAGGCACTGACTTTCCTTTGGCTACATGACCACGCACTAGTTTCTCCAAATCAGCATTTCTTGTGTCAAGAATGGGAGGTCTTGAACACTAAATGCACTTCCTTTCCTAGAAACCTAAAATCCAATCCCATTTAAGTTAGATGAGCATTGGCATACAAGCATTGTGCTCCTTTGTCTCACCCCTATTTCCACATTAGCGGTGACAAGTTATCTCAGTACAGCCTCTACAAGATAAAAAATATCTAGAACTTGCATTGATGAAAATAAGCTACAAATACTGAAGAGTTCTGGTAAGATTACACATTTGTTGAGGTGCTACACAAGGGCAAAAATATTAACTGCAAAGAAGATTGGGATAACAGAAAACCCATTGCAGTCACAAAGTCTTAGATGCCAAAATTTTGGTAACGACCTGAACATCACTAAATTCTGTTTCCCAATAAAGGAGGCTGTAGGGATGATTTTGAGTCATTACGGTTTCTATACATAGCACAACATCCACCTTTTAAATTACCCCACCACTTCTGCTCTTTTTGCTTCTGCAGAAATTGTATTTTTAAGCAACTGAGATGAACCGTGGACAAGGAACAAACAAACCGAACACCTACTGAAAACTATATTCTTTGCAGTTGGGGCCTACATCTCTGCCTCATTTCTTTTCTTTCTTGAAATGCTTCACAAAAAAATCAACTGCCTTTCCCAAGCGCTTGACAAGTCCATTGTTTGGTCCCTCAGCCCAGCTGACCTGCCACCTTTGTTTTCCCTTAGCACCACAGTTCAGTGTTTGGTCTTGTTTCATCCTACTGGAGTCCACATGGCCAACTCCTTTTTTCAGTTCTAGCTAAAGCATATAATTTGATGTTAAAATGTTGAAGTTATGTTTGTTAACATTTAAAACAGTAACATACTGTTACAGAATCAAAGTACACAAATCCAAGCAAAGACAACCTAAACTGTGGAACTTGCATATTCAAATTAAGATTAATATTAGAGCTTCCTCCAGGTACCACTATGTACTTCAAGTGAGCTGTAAGTATTGAATTTGTAGTTTCTTCAGCTATTCAAAAACACTACTACATAATACACCGCAGTGTGTACCCTGATCGCAACAACGCATACACTATGTCAGCTTTGGTTTTTTTTAGTTAATCAACTAACTTCTCTGGTAGTGCGTGAGATAAGAAAATGACAACTTGAGGACAAAGCAAAAAGTTTTGATACAACTGTCTCCTACCTATTGGGATGGATGAAATCTGAGAGTAGAGATCCAACATGCGATTGCCATCTACATCTACTAGGTAGTTCCCTCGGCTCTCTTCATAATTGCAAAAAAAGTGTACAGCTTCTGCATTCTTAAAGGAAAAAACAAACAATTAATGCTTTAAAATAATAGCAGTGTGTAGGAAGGTGCAACTAATGGTTATACAGCAAAATCTGATAAAAGTATCTAATGATAAGATACAAACACACATTATATTCATTGCATGGGAATTAACTCTAGAGCTATTTTTATACAGAGGGGCTGTTAAAAGGGTAAGTATGCACTTTTTCTACAGAAATGAAGCACAGACTTTGAGGAATTGCCCATTTGGGGAAGGCAATATGCGCTTAAGGTGACATACTTTTAAGCTCAAATATACCTATGTTTTCACTGGCCACTTCATAACAACTCAAAAGCCACATTTAAAGAAAAATCAGATTCTAGCAAAATAATTATGCTGTATTCAAAACATACTAAAAAAGATTTTATTCAAATGTACACGTACACAATATATAATATACTCAGCATGGAAACCCAGAGTCAGTGTTTCACTTTTTTTTTTGGCACAGTATTAAACATACAAAACAGGATTTTAAAACAAGTTCTGAAATCACAGTATTAACGCTCCCCGAAACTCAGAAAACGTGACAAATTACCTGAATGCCATTCAGCTGCTTCATTAATTCCTGTAGAAAAACAAACACCAAAGAGTCTCAGGTATGTAATTACCAAATACTGAAGAAGAATGTATGTTTCTTTTTTATGATCATATAAATCGTATGCAAAACTTGCAGTCCTGTATGCTTACCAGGCAAGTCTACTTGCCACATGAACTTTCATAGTGCATCTTGCAAATATTACAGTCAGAACTATTAACTGGGGCACGCAGAGCTACATGGGCTGCAGAGAGAGTTTAATTGAAACTCTCCAAAAAGGGAAAGCTGCCTTTTCTACATTCATCAATCGAACTGAGAAAACAAGAGAAAAACTGGAAAGTATTATTTATTTTTAAAGTATTTATTTTTAAAAAATAAAACAGACAACAAAAACCAACAAAAAAATACCCCACACATAAATACTGACTCTGTCAGAGTAAAACAATGTCCAGCAAAATGAAACTCTTGTTTCATTTCAAAACCTAAGTATTATTTCACATCATAAAAAGCCAACTAAGTTTCTG
>NW_009606748.1:0-36815 GCF_000690535.1 Cariama cristata | reverse complement strand
CAGCAGGAGCACAAGTAACCAAGCCTGATGAGATGTTTCATCAAACTGATGCTCTTTTGCTTTCAATTACTTCATATGGGAAGTTGGCAGTTGAGATTCAGATCTCTCTCTGAGAGGCGCATTTCATTCATAAGCTTTTCATTCTCAGCATCTTGATAAAAGTGGGCATAGACTGTTGCAAAATTATGTTAATTCATATCAGATTTAAGGTTTGACATGAATTTGTTTTCTAGCAAGTTAAACACAGCTAAAGAAAAAAAAAAAAGAAGCTACTATACTTTGGGAACTTACTCTAGACCGTGGTCCGGGAACTTCTGTCTTCATTAGAGGTCCATCATAATCAAAATCCACATCAATTTTAGCTGCAGCTTGGCTGATATATCTGTGTCCTGTAAGAAATAATGAAAACCTGAGCACAGACCATATTTTCTGTGCTCTCCTCTCAGAATAAATATCCATACCTTACGTGACTGAGAACACTTGACAGATGAGACCTATTACATTGTACTGTCTAAAGTGAACTAAATATCTCATGTTTGACAAGTGTTAAAATAAAACTAGTATCACTGAGGTGGCTTTAAAAAATAAAAAACAAACCACCAAGTGAAATGACAGGGCAACCCTAGAGAAACAGAGACATATGCTACTGTAAAAAACAGGAAGACTAAAAGCACATTTGTTTCCATCTCTGTTGTTGAGTCCATTACGCCTTGAGCAAGCCTTTGCCGTAAATTCCCCACTCCTATGCAGAGATGGTTTTGTTCGCCATCAGTAATAACTGAAAAGCCTGATGGAATCCCCAGGTAAAAACCACTCTGATGCTCTGCAATAGCTTAAAGAACACCGTTTGGGAAAGATTTGTCTCAGAAAGGTAATTGGCTGTGTTTAAAATAAATCCAAAATCTCACATGAACCCAGCATCTTGCAGTGCAGCTCTGACATCTGGGTCAAAAATAGAGACAGTTTTTCCTCTGGTCCTGCCTCTGACCTTGCTGTTCCTTTACCCACGTGTGTAATTGGGGAATCATAATAAACTAGGTATCTTGATGAAACCAAAAGGCAAAAACCTCCTGTGCTTCATCAATAACAGGCTCTGCTTCCATTTCTGAAGTAACTGTTTCAAAATACACCGTTTATGCATACTTCATGAGACAGACACCGTTCTGGTAAGCATATATTCCAAATATGTATATATTCCATTAAGGGGATTATAGGATAATACTGGAATTGTACATTTGCAGCAAAGGAAGTACGGACTCAAGAGCTCTACCAAGGTGACCAGCAAAAGACTATGAGCTTGCTCTGTACACTGCAGTTAAGCATTGAACTAAACTAATGTTCTTAATTACATTTTTTTCATGGAGCACCTGCAAGCCTCTACCCAGCATGATACCAACAACAAATTAATCTTAATATGCTTAACTTAGGGATATCACAGTTGAACCAGATCAACATCCGGAAGATGAGGGCATAACTTACTTTGTCTACAATAGGCATTTTTAAGTTGATGCAATTTGGATAGCCCAGAATGAAGATAAACGATGCAGTGCACCCCAACCTGGCAGAGGTCCAGAAAGGGAGGTGCACGGGGAGGCAGGCCAGCACCCACCCACGCAAAAAGCACTGGGAATCCCAGGCAGTACTGGCCCCTCCGCGCTTCCATCCATAACCACCTCTCTCTGCCAGCGTTTCGTTTCAGAAACATACTAAAACCAGGTTTTTGTTTGGAAACACCACCTGTCAAATAAAACAAATATTTACCAAGGAAAACAGAAGGTATACTATGACACTGCTCGGCAGTGTTTTGAATACAGCCATTTGGCCAAAATTCCCAACAGTGATTAGAAACTTTTGTCTCAGTTTGCATCAGCCCAAGCTGAGACGTTTCAGGCAAGCCTGACTTTGAGAAACTTTACCTGAAAAATCACAGCCCTTTGAAAGCATCTCTAACTAAGCATTTAACTTCACTGCTCATTTTGGGAAAACTTACGTCTGCAAAGATGACTATTCTCCTCAGCTTTAATTCCAAGTTCTTATATCTGAGATGCGTCAGTGCCTCTCTGCAAAGCTATTAATAGGTTTCCTTACAACGCCACTTCATTTTTGTGTCATTCTGTTTAGTGTTCATGTAAATTGGAGACCACATGACAACTGCTCCACTGGAAAAAAAAAGCAAGCTAATGCATATGAAAGATCAAAAGCTACGCAATGCATAGACAATAAAGCTGCAGATTTAGTAGACACAGTATGAAGTCTAAAAGGGGAAGAGAGACCAAACTAACCCTTTTGTGCACCCTGCTCATCCCTGATGGAGATCACAGCACAAACCAGCAGCAAACATTTCTCCTTCTCCTGTGCCCTCTTCTCTCTCTGGCCCCAGGCTCTGGGTGCTACTTGATATGACAAAGAGGAAAGCACCAAGAGAGGCACAGAATACATAGGACATTTCGGTAGTCAGCAGTGACAAGAAAGATATAGACCCAGCAGCATACCTGGAATCGTTTGACACAGCTGTGAATTTAAGACAGGTGAAGTACAACTCACAGGCGTGGTCCTGCTCCTCCTCCTCCTCCTCCCCAGCCCTGCCTGGTGCTCTGCTGCCAGAGACCCCACGCTGCAGCATCCCCTCCATCCCTCTCCCAGGTGCTCCCATCTGGAGCAGCAGCTTACACAGGCACGCTGCCTTCCTTAGTCTTTGTAACCGAGTTCTCATAAAAATGTGCATGTTTGGCCAGTGATGAAAGATTTCCTCTTCTGCTAACAACCAAGCCACTCCCGCAAACATGCAAGATGCCTGACTGCCAGGCTCTAAAACCGAGACCAATAGTCAAAGATTTCCTGGGCATCATCTGCAAGGTGTAGGCGACATTTTTGCTCTTCCACTTCCCTAAAGGACAATCTGTGAAATATTTTAACAGACGAGGATTCTAAATTAAGCACAAATTTAATTATTTCTCTAAGGAAGTTCTGTTGTGGATATTGCAAAGGGCACAGTCTCCTCTGTGAAAACACACGTATCTACAGAGCTGCACAACAGGGAATTCATTTGGAGAATATTTTACTGTTGTCCAAACTTGTTTAACACCACAAGTCAAGAGGAGGTTGCTTCCATCAGCCAGGCTGTGTAACAAAGACAGACCAAAACTGGTCAGCCTGCTTCGTAGCTCATCATCATCTTTTTGCTACTCTTTATGCCACAGCCTCTTTTGCATAGGTATGTTGAATTCGATATTTGCTAAGGGCACACATGAGTGATTAAAAACAAGCGGTACTTTGCTGTGCAGTGCTGCACTAATTCACGCTGGCATAGCTTGTGTCTACCAACACACAGGTTTTCATATACAGCAAACATTGGTCAAGTGAAACTAAAACATACAGGTCTTCCCAGAAGAAGAGTTGATTTAAAGATAATTTTTATCAAATTAGTGATGTTGGTCAATTTGTCAGACATTATTTTTTTTAAACAACAGCTTCAGGAGCAGCTTCACCAAACCACAATCATTTTCAATGTCTGCGAACGACAGCCATCTAAAAAATGAGTGACACAAGTGACAGGTTTCACTTCATTTGCTTGTTATCTCCTGAAGTATGCTACACGTCATCAGGCCCTACAAGCAAGTGATTTCTAGGCTGATTCATCACCGATACAAATTTAATGTTATATACTTGTTTTCAGGCTATCACGGAGTGTCTCATTTTATTAATGTCAGTATAATGGCAGCTATACTGATTTATTGATCCTTACACTTGCCAAAGAGTTGTTCCACCTCCTAGCTCAGGCAAATGCTATGGTTTGAATTTGAAGGAATAGTTTGCCATAAATAAAATGAAAATGCCCTGTGTTACGGGATCAAAGGATTTTGAAACGTGGAGGGTTTTTTTCTTCCCTTTAGGTAGAGGATGAAGAATATAGGTTAGAATAAAACCCTCAAAAAAACAAAACCTCAACATACTAACAAAGCCTTTGATAGCAAAAGCTAAACCCAAAGTAGAGTTAATCCTCAAACTTTTTATTTTTTAATGAAGCTCTTCTCCCTTTGAGAGTGTAACATAAATGATTGGCACATACTCACACAATTTCTAGCAAGGTCAACAGATTTATTCCAAATAGCCCACTTCACTACTCATCAGATAGGCATACTTGTTCACAGGGTTGGTTAAAAATAAACAAAACAACCCAAATTTTAAGGACACAAAAACATGGTTCCCCTGCTTCCCCTCTTTTAACTCTTTTTTTTAATTCCCTACTCTTATTCAAGTAAATTGGGACTCTGATCAGAAATTTTGATGATAGTCTAAATAGCTGGCTCCTGCGAAGAGCTCAGTCTCTGCGTGACTGGTATTGGCATACACCGGTTGTGCAAGTCACCGGCACTCACAAGGAAAGAGTCCTCCTCATCTAAGAGCATCTTAACAGCAAGAAAAACTGTCCTATTGCCACATGGCTGAAGACTTTTGAAGCCTGATGCTCCCTCAGTGCCCAGGGTCCTGTCCAAATGCTTCTGAAAATGAAATGGAAGGAAGCACAGCAGTTTTTACTAGCTAAGGACTCCGGCTCAGCTTAACGCTGCAGAGTTTAACGAAGAGAAGGCTATTGCCTCAGCCCTGCTCCCCTGCAGACGGCCGTTCCGTTACAGTCTCACAGCCTACCCTTATCGCACAGGCAACGCTTGGAGCTCAGACCGCTCTCAAAAGGCGCCGACGACAGAGCCCTGGTGAAAGATGGTCTGGCCACCCCCTTCATGAAGACTCACCAGCTTTTTGGCATCCCTCGCTCTGAATATTCTGCAATGCTTTGTCCTCCGGGCCCCAAATAACCGCAGGGCACGGGTGCTGCCTCTTGCTTCCAGGCACCCGAGGCCTTGCACAAAGAGCACAGCTCTAGGAGGCGGCTTGCTCTCTTGCAAAGGCTTTTCCAAGCACTTGGACACTGTGTGATGGATGGCCGTGTCAATATTTGCTTTGTTTTGCCTCAGGAAGGATTTCAGCCCAGAGGCCATGCTCTGTCTCGCTTGCTCCCCCCCCTCACCCCCAGTATCAGTATCACATTCTCCTAATGATGCAAGTAAATGTAAATAAATCCAATCACTCACTGTAGTGTTTCATCCCCTAGTAAACTGCAGCATGCTCTGCTCAGCTGCCGTTTCTGTCATGAAGGTACTCAGTGTACTTTACAACTTAGCCCAAATTATTCCTGTTTGACTTTTTAATATCAACTTACCCTGCAACAGAAAACCTGAAGTCACCCTGTAACTCAAGCTACTCCAATCTGATACTTATGAGTTTAGACGTCTGCACGTCAGGTCTTGAACACTGCGCTTTGCCTCTCCAAAAGACAGTAGAGATGGGACAGATCAAAACTGAGACTCTCCCTATGTCCAAGCAAGGTATTTTCAAGAATTAAGAATCCCTGGTGGCTGGCCCTTCAGTGAACTAACACATTACCTTTGTAATAAAAGATCTAGAATACAGAAAATGCCACATAGGTCAAGTGAGACCCCTTTTTCCCCAAATGGGGAAGCTGAAACTCTCCAACAAATCTCCACAATGTGTATGTTTATTATGACTTCATCACTGATAAACTGACAGCATATGCACATGATACCCTGTCACTGTTGATACTGATGTACCCGTACTGCTCTAACTCCTCCATGCAGGCTGTGTGGCTTTTTTATTTTAAAATTTCTTCAAAACAAAAGACAGAAGCTCAACGAAAAACATATTATTGGTCTAAACATCCTCACAGATTTCTTTTTTAAACAATATAATAATATGTTAATATTCTTAAATTCATATTACACTAACTTGTATGCAAATCAGTACCTAGATGTTTAATTATAGTTATGCTCTTGAGCCAATGGACCAAGTCAATCCACTGACCTTCTGTTGAGGTCTATGATCAAACTGCAATAGAAAAAGGGTTTCTTGTGTTATTTGTCACTGTTTAAGGCTGGGCTGGCAATTAAAGTGGACAACAGATGCTCTCTATGAACCCCTTCCTGCCCCAGAAGGGGAAGGAGAGGAGAAAAGGGAGAGAGACTTATGGGTTGAAAAATTAAAACAACTTTAATAAAACAATAACAATGAAAAAGAGTATAATAATATTCATGTAAATATGACTAATAATAGAAATAAAAATATACAAAACCAATATTGAGCTTCCCAATGATGATCAGGGAATGGCAAGCTGCAGTGGCTTGCACTGCTGATGCAGCAGAGTGGATGCCGGGATGTCCTGGACTGGACTCCGCAGCAGACGGGAACCCGATTCAGGAATGCATGGATTGGGATCAGAGGCAGGAGAATGAGCAGAGTCCTACAACGATACTGGCCATGAAAGAAGAAGGCCTGATCCCCATGATCCTTTAGCTTTATACTGAGTACGACATGGATGGGATAGAATACTTCATTAGTCAGTTTGTGGTCACCTTTCATGTTCACACTTTCCTGTAGGTGCAACCCTTCTCCACCTTTTCACTTGTGGACCATAAGAGAGCCAGTAGTGACCTTGGTTCCCACAGGAATAAGTACAAACATGTGCCTTTCTGCATACCAATCCCACTGTTACCTTGGTAAACAACTACAAACATCAAGCGTTATCAATTCTAAAAGCAGCCACTGTCTGAAAAACATGCAGTCAACTTCAGAAAGCGCAGTTACTTAGAAGAAACTTAACTGAAGGAAAATCTACTGAAAGGAGAAATGGTCCTGTCTGAGTCACAGCCAGGACATTAGCTTAACTTCAGAACAAGACCAAATGACATGACCTCAGGTCTCATTGTAAAAGTGTGTAGAGGAATGGGCTACAGCAGACTGTCCGTCTCTGAAGCAGCATTAGGAAAGCTCTTAAATTACATTTAGCCAATATGACCGAGAACAGCACCTTTTTCTCCCTGGTAAACAAAGCTGTCTCATCACATCATGGCTAAAGTGAAAAAACAAATGTATGTACTATTAATGAACCTAATTATCAGAGAGGATATCGGCTGGATGATTTGCAGAGAATTTTCTACCCATCCCATTTAAAGAGGGTGGGTACAGTAAGTTAAATTCTACTTTTCTTACTTCTTGCAGACTTCTCAAAGCCCTATGCAACACACATTGTTTTTCTAAACACTTGAGTAACATGAGCAAATTATCACATCCTTCCTTTTCATCTAACAGGATGTCGTAATTTGCTAGCAGACAGAAAAGCTCATTTTCCAACTTCTCTTTTCTATGCTACTCTCATCACTCACCAGGTGTCTCTGTCAGCAATTTTTAACAAAGTACCATATTGCTATAGCAACATAATTCATGTAAGTACACCCTTCTAACATCTTGTGATGTTGGTTGTCACAAAGACCGCTACGGTTAGCAGGCTTCTGTGCTATATAGGGATCTCTGCTAGCAAGAGCTAGGTTCAACACAGGGCTAGAAAGAAAGTGCTTAAACCTCTGATATGTTTGACTACCAATAACACTCATATAAAACCAGTTCCTGAGTGTACAACAACTGGATATTACCTGGGAGAAATCCCACTGGAGGTACTAAAATTACATCAGTGTAATTAAGAGAAGGAACTACCCCAAGGAAAAAAAAAAGAAGATAGGTGAAAATAAGTGCTGGCATACCAGATCTCTCAAATGCAATGTTTTGCTGGAGCAAAAGCTCTCCAGTCCCCAAGGAGGCACATCACATGTGCCATAGCACTGCTGCCCTGTGCAAGCACAGAAAGGCAATCTCCCTTACATGCCTTTAACTTCCACTCCCTGGTGTCTATCAAATCACTTTCCAGACAGAATTTTTAGAGTGTGGAGGCCCTAACAGCCAAAAGTAGGAGGACTGCAATTTCCCCGAAGTCCTCTTTTAGGTGTTGCAAGTAGAATCTGTTACTAACAGATCTCAAAATGGAATGGCAAAAGGCCAGGCTAGATAGAGATGTTTGGAAAACGAACATGGCTATTGCATAATATTGTGAAAACCAAGATTGCTATTTACAGTGTGCTTACACTGTAAGATCAGAAGCTCTTCCACATGAGATTGTCTGTGTTTCAGTACTCCCACATACACACTGGAGATTTTATTGGAACAGGATTCTCCAAAGATGAAGAAAAAATCTGATACCAAACAGGCCATACAGAAGTGGAAGCTCCTATAGAAAGAGTAAGAACAGTTCCCCCTCCTCATCACAGCATAATCCCAAATCAACTCTTCAGCAGAGTTACAGGAACATCCAACTGCAGGTTTTCTTGTAGATCTTGTGATCTGAATCAGTCATAACATCCTTCCTCATTTGCAGTACAACAGACCAGAGTAACAGCTACGAGAGCTGATCAGGACACCTCTAGACATGAACGGCCACAAGGAACACCCAGGTGGGAAAACACAGCCAGCATTGCCACAGCCACCCTTTGCGACACAGAAAGAACAAGAAAATTAGACAGGAACATCAAAGGCCTTACATTCACTCAAGGAACTGAGAACTGAAGTCCAAACTTAGCCTTGTAACAGAGCCTCCTTCCAACAACAGATTTTTATATGAACATTTTTATGTATCTCAGCTTTCTGTGGGAACTTTTGATCAGACAGAAAAGTAAAGGTTCCTCATTGCAGTGGGAGAGGTTACACTCCAGACTCATCAACGGCCAGTTCCCAGGGCATCAGCCGAAGCTGACCTCAAGTCTGTGGACTGTAATCCAGAGATGGGAATTGATCCTTGCTTCTCCCACACATATCCAGGCTGTTCTCTCCGATTTCCTAGGGAAGCTCCTAACGTACAAACTGAATAAAAAAAGTAAAAAGTCTTAGCAAGGATTAATACTGGAGACAACAGTAGGACTGAGAGTAAATCTTTCTCAAGGCTTTCCAACCTCTCTCCAGGATCTGTGACAGGGACAAGTCAATAATTAATATAAGCATTTCTCAGACTTCACTGCAGTACACCTATGAGAGAAACATTATTATCCCCTGTAGAGAGATGAGAAACAGACTGAGATAGGTACAGTGCAGCCTCAATGACAGTTAGTCCATTTAGGGCACTGCAATAAAAGTGCAGAGAATCTGAAGGAGAAAAACTGGACCTATGAGGAGAGACTGAAACAGTATTTAGACCAGTTGAGAAAAAAGTACGAGGTCTTGGGGGAGGTAAGAGCTTTTAAATACATAAAAGGCTGTTGCAAAGAAAAAATAAACATTCCAGTTTCCAGGTCCTTTGAGGGTAGGACAAATTTTAAGGATTTGATTTTTTTCCTGTTTTGAAACTTAGGTTAAATATTTGAAAAAAGTTTCAAAGGTAAGGTCAATTCAGCAGTACAGCACATTGCCTGGGGAGGCTGCAGAAGCCGCACTGCTGGGAGCCTTTAAAAACAGGTTAGAATCCTAGAAGGGCTTGGGCATGCACTAATGCAAACTGATGCTACCTTAAGGCAGAAGGACTGACCTTTCGGCATGCTTTCCAGTTCAAGATTCAAAGACAAATTCAACCCTGTAGGGTAATCAGTAGAAAACTGAACCTAGATCTCTGGAGTCTGTCCTGGTTTTGGCTGGGGTGGAATTAATTTTCTTCCTAATAGCTGTACAGTGCTGTGTTTTGAATTTAATATGAGAATAATGCTGATAACACACTGATGTTTCAGCTGTTACTAAGCAGTGCTTACTCTAAGCCAAGGACTTTTCAGTTTCCCATGCTCTGCCAGCCAGGAGGTGCACAAGAAGCTGGGAGGGAGCATGGCCAGGGCAGCTGACCCCAACCAACCAAAGGGATGTTCCATGCCATAGAGTGTCAAGTATAGAAACTGGGGGAGTTGGCTGGGAGGGGCCGATCGCTGCTCGGGGACGGGATGGGCATCAGTCAGCGGGTGGTAAGCAACTGTATTATGAAAGACAATAAAACATGGCTTTCTTGGGTTTTATTTCTCTCTCTTTTTGTTCTTCTCTCTTTTCATTACAATTATTATTATTATATTTTCTTTTATTTCAATTATTAAACTGTTCTTATCTCAACCCATGGCTTTTACCTTTTTTTCGTATTCTCTTCCCCATCCCACAGGGATGGAGCTAGGGGCGGAGGAGTGGACAAGTGGTTGCATGGTACTTAGTTGCCAGCTGGGGTTAAACCACAACAGAGTCCCAGCCTGTCCTCATAATTATGGCACTACCCTACCAGCTAACAACTAACTGCATCTTCATCTGCCTCCAAAGCATGGAAATGGAACAGCTTTCCTACTACAGCAGCACAGCTGATAAAACCAGAGCTGGCACAAAGTGGAATAAGTATTTGCATTCGGACTATCAGTTGTGACCACCTTGCAGCACACTGGGCTGACAGTAGCAATCAAACTCAGTTCAGGTAAGACATAACACCGAGGCACGTTGCCATTTCTCCAACATCAGCTGCCTCTCCTGGATTTGCCTGGCTGTTACTGTACTGACAGCACAATACAGGAGTCTTTGTAAAAAAAGATTAGGCTAGCTAGTCAGTCTACTGTCATTCTTCAGTCACCCTTCAAATTCCAGTGAACTTTATCTTCGAGGCCAAACTATCAAGTAGATCAAATACATAAGGAAAAATAAATCCATATCTGATTAGCGTTTATTTTTAAGGAAGGTGTAAGGACTCCAAATACTTACAGACTTCAGATTTTGGGGGAAAATTTTTACTGCATATTACTTTCATATGTTTTGCTTAGCTTTTGCATTTTGATCAACTTAAATGAATTTCATTTTCCCTTTCTAGTTAGCTTGCCATGGGCTAGCACCGTGTTAGTAATGAGAACACTACAAGCAATGATTAAGTAAAAAAGATTCTCCAACCAGATTCTTATCTCTTGTCCCACGCTCCTTAGAAGACTGAGGGCTTGGAATCCATCTTAATTAAAATTAAACACTATCCCCCACATACAACTAGAGAAAAAGTTCCTATAAATATTTTGACTAATGTAAAGCTTAGTTACTTTTGTTCCCATGTGTTTTACAACAGTGAATGTGCATGTAATTCTTTGCTGCATTGAATGCAAACTTGCCAACATCCTTCCTTTCCACATGCCCCTTTTTTGTCAGGAACCAGTTTATTTTATGCTCAGGGCCAGCACAATGGTAACTTCCACATTTGCTTTAAAAATCAGAAATAATCAAGGACGGAAAAAATCTCTTTCTGTAAATAAAGAGTTTTTATCATAGTTTCAAGCTGAACAGGATTATCGCGCTTAATGCACACACATTACTGAAACATGGCAGCCCACAGATGTAGAGACTTCTACCAAGAGACAATCTATTCTCTCCTCCTCTCCACCTCCATCCCCCCTTTGCAAACCCTGACATTTCAGTACCCACAGAAAAAAATTCATAGACCAAATGGCACCGCAGGATTTTGTGGGAGTAATGTACAAGACTCTTTTTTTAGGCTGGAAAGCTCTGAATTTGAGTGCTCAAAAATACCTTGGAGGAGAGCGCTCTGGAGCAGAGCGCTCCTGGACATCGCCCTCAGCATTTCCCTAACAGCCAGTAGAGAGCCGTGGCACCGCAACCTTAGCTTGCACTCACCGGAAAAATGGCCTGGAGTTCCAATTCTTGCTACAAGTGTCAGAGCCTCCGGCCTATTCAGTCAGCCGGGAATGTTGCAGGCTAAAATCCTGCCAGGATATAGTTCCTTCTGGTGAGGGGTTCTCCTCTTGCTTCATCTTTTCTAATCTCTGGACACACACACAAAGCATTCAGTCCCAAAGGCCACAGGTCTGTTATACAACCCGCAGCCAAGGCCCTCTGTTCTTTGCTTCAATATTTTAGCATGTTTTTCCCGCTTATAAGTTTCCTGAAAGCAAGGATGGATTAATGGAGTCTGAAGTTACTTTCTTTCCTATCGAAGATCTACAGCCCCTCATTACAACGGTGAGAAAGAAGAGTGCATTAGTGCACCTGCCCTCCAGTGACCTCAAGTGCCTTGCACAGCTGCAATGTATTTGTCTTGGTGGCTGGGAAGCAGCACAGAAGCGTGCAAGACACTGGGAGGGACGGGAAGCATTAAGTGACACCGACCTGACAGATTAGTTCAAAGGACGGACAACTAACGAAGGCCTGGTTGCTGCAAGCACTTTCCATTGTCCACTATTGACCAAACGATCCCTGCTCCCGCACAGCGCAGATAATCAGTGCGTCACTCCCACAAATAGACACGCACCCTGTACTGAAACACTGACCTAATACTTTTCCAATAGTTACAAGACCAGACTTTGTGTTCTTTAGCCAAAGGTCAGTTGCTCCCCAAAGTGTATTATTTAAAAGGAAATCGATCATGTTTAAGTTTCTGAGCAAATGGAAGAGTTCTGTGTTTGCCTGGCAGTGGCAGAAGGAGCACAGTGGCAATGCAGAAGAAGGGCTGGAGGAGAGAAGAGACATTAATATTTATTGAAGTCACAGAAAAAGCCATTTAGTCATACTATATTCAGTATAACAGCACACAAAATGGATGCCAGATCTTAGATTCTACACTGCTCTGTCCAACAAAGCCAACAGAGATTTAGTTTTTATATCTATCTCACAGAGACTGCAGGTTTAATAAACACATGCTAAATCATAAGTTGGGGCCAAGCAACAACTTGCCGTTATACACTCAGGAGAAAGTAGTTTGATGCCGTGTGGTAGATTTTTATTTCACGCTAGAGCTAACGCCAGGCAGAAATACACATCCCCAGTGAGGGCCACCTCTTCACGTCTGTCACACAAAACCTCTCCACAAGGAAAGACGGGCATGCTCATGCTACATTGCACAAAGACAAAAAACGGCCCACTTTGATGGATGATTGTTTAATCTCTGCACTGTGTAGCACCACAAAGTAAGAGCAGAGTTCCAAGGGCTGAAAAGCTTTGTTTCAGTTAGCATGTTTACAGCGCAAACTATTAACTAAATGAGCTCTTGTTTGCAGAATAAAAAACACAAAAATGCACAGCACCTTTGTGGGCCACTTCTGGACTGGAACTGCATCGTTATCCAAGATGCAGAACATCATATTCTTCAAGTTGAATGATTCAAGATCACCAGACAAACCCCAGCAATGTTCAAACTGGAATTTTGTTCACTAGCATAAAGCGAACGCTTACCAAATACAAACCAAGAAAATACAAAAAAACCACTTACCACATACAAGCAGTCTGGAGTTTTGCTGCAGGCAACAGGTCAGCTGTCGACTAAGCAACATTGATGCCATTTTATCTTCTCTTTACTCAAAAAGACTCAATCTTGAGAGATTTCTTTCTGGCTGATGTTCTGAAAAAAAGAAAAGCAAACACTTACTCATGTCCCTATGGATGCAGCCACTATTACTGTGTCATTCACTTCAATTTCCCCTTTCACTAATTTCAAACCAAAGAAACTGAAAGTATGATTTGATGGATTAGTGCTGACGTTCAGAGCAGTCTCAGGATTGAGACCCAAGTCTGATGCTCGGTCTTGCTGAGGCAAACGACTTCTAGGCTAAATCTGTATCTCCCAGCTTTAACGGGGCCGGGGGGTAAAGATCATTACCTATTTTCCCTTGCTCATTTTCTCTGCTTTCTCTATGTATGTGGACTACATTGCACTTTTAAAAAATTGTTCCCAATCAGTCTCTCGGGCCAATCTGTTATTTGAAGTTGACCTAAGTTTATGAGGAAATCTCATCTAATACAAAAAGACAGCAGGACAAGCATTGGGGAAAAAATAAAAAATCAATCCCCTGAAAAAACAGTTTCTCCCAATTAATCACATCTCTATGAAGAGAGACTGCGACAGTTGGGATTGTTCAGCCTGAAGAAGGTTCAGGTTGCATCCCATCAATGTGTAATAAATACCTGACAGGACATAAAGAAGGAGCCAGGGTCTTCTCAGTGGTGTCCAGTGACTGGGTAAGAGGCAATGGGCACAAACTGAAATACAGTAAGCTACACCTAAACATAGAAAAACCCTGGACAGATCACCCCGAGAGGGTGTGGAGTCATCATGCTTGGAGATCTTCAAAATCCCACTGGATATGGTCCTGAGTAGCCTGCTTTAGGTGACACTGCTTGAGCAGAGGGTCGGACCGATGACCTCCAAAGGTCCCTTCCATCCTCAACCGTCCTGTGGTTCTACCTCAGCTAGTTACATATAAATGACCTTGTAAAGTCAAGTAGCATGAATGATAATACAACTTCTTTTTCACTTTGGATCACCTGTGCAGAAAGCCTGGCTGGAAGTCATAAATAGATAAGCCAGGTCATTGAATTATTATCCAGGATACAGATTAAATTCAAACTTTACACTTAGCAGTGTGGTAGCCTGTGTTCTGTGTAGGACACTAGAGGCCTTCTTTGCCTGTACAGAGACTAAGCTGGCATTTTTCGGCTCACTGGATGTCCCTCCACCCCCAGTGGGTATAGACCATCTAGTAGCAATGGACCAAGGCTTGCAGTCCAAATGAAATGTCACTATTACCTCTAAACCTCTTGGAAAGAAATCTACTTAACAAATACGCTCTGAGAATGGAGCTGATCTTCCAGCAGAAAGAGATCACAGCTTACTGCTTACATCATTTCTATGCCATCAATAAAATACTCAACCAGATGTTGATGACTAGATGCAGTGAAGCAGTTGATCTATGGCTATCATGATAAGAAGTATCTCTTACCCAGCACTAATATATCAGAAATTTAATTTCTGTATTGTCTTTAGTCAAGATACCATTTGCTTTCCTTCACACTTGAGCTTTTTCAAAATTGGCAAAAGAAAACAAAAAACTTGCCTATGGAGATCTATTAATTCATGGACCTACTAATACTCAAGTACCAAAAAAATTCCCTCTGCCTTACCAGACAATTGACATAGCATTTGGTTTCACTTAGTTTGCTCTAAGTTCAATTTGAAATTCAAGATATTTTGAAATCTGCCAAGGTGAGCAAACACTTGCACAACATTTGTGCGCACACTGGAAAAAGCTAGATTAGCTTTGTGAGGTTTTGGGTCAAAAGTGTAGAGGGAACTAGTTAATTTTTTCAGAAAAGAGTAACTTCACTTATAAGACAAGAATAATTTCATTCATTCATTATTTTTTCACTCTTGGCTTCTTTCTTTAACTTTTGCATAATCAACACATAAAGAAATATCCCAATACCATAAATTTCTTATCTCATGACCATCCTCTAGCAAAAACCAAATGTGAGTTTAAGTCGGTGAGACTACCACTGTGGAAAAAAGCTGTTAAAGGGTGAATCAGCACCTCTCACAATGATTAACCACCTTGACTGATGTTCTCTGCTCAGAGCTATTTATCTGGTCTATACTTCTGCAATCTAAAATTCCCTCCTTAAGTTTGCTCTGCAAAGTATTACTTCTAAAAAGTCTCCAGGAGCCTGTTAAAAGCTAGCGTGAACACAGTTTTGCAGGAACTAACAAATGGAGCAGTGCAAACGTACCTATGACAAAAGGCAAACGTACCTATGAACCACCAAGGTTCGCTTCATTGTTTTAATTCCCTCCGGTCATCTCCCATCAGCTACCAACTGACTGATCCACCTTCCCCACAATGATGAGATGCCTCTTTACGTACAAATCAAACATACCTTCTAGTCACTCTGCATGGTTGTACCCACCAGCATCCAGGTTTCTCTTCCTTCCCTAGGTGAACCACTCCTACGTCTTTGCTCCCAGAATTTTATTTTATCTTTTACTTATATTTACTGTTTATCTTAAGTCCTTTAATGGTTAAAATATAGTATTCATAAAAGGCTCAAAAATATATTTGGAAATGGTATTGGCTTTCTGAGATAACTGTAGAAAAAAAAACTATTGCAAGAGGTTTAAAAATAAAGTAGCTTAGCCCTAATTTTCCTTGACAGTTGTTATATAAAAAGTTTTACCATTTTCTAGTCCAGAGTCAGAATAAATCATGTAATATCACATGTGAGCATAATTAAAATCAACTTCTTTTCCATCTCTATTATGCACACAAATTCTCACAGGACATCACAGCTAATGTGATCGGTGTATTTGTCTAAGCACATGTTATTTGGTTATCATAATAACAAATTGAATTTTGCCTCTGTAATTCACCTCTTGATCAATTCCCACCGGCCTATCTTGTTCTAGCACTGCAAGCAGCAGCAGCAGCACAGTTTGCAAGCCAGCAGAAATCAGCTCTCATGCACGTGTCAAAACCGCAGAAAAGCCACGCTCCATCACCGCCGCCGCTTCGGAGCAACTGCATACAGTTTCAGGTTCTTTAAAATCTAGGCAAAATATATCCACCAATTTCAGATTTCAGACTGTAAAGGGGATGTGAAGAATGATGTTTGTATTAGATTCGTGATTAAATGCTAGCTACCTTAGACCTCGAATAAGTGATACTTTTCCAGAATATGAGATTCCTAAAAGTCTTCTCTCAATATTTTTCCTCTAACGGCAACTGTCTGAGCCAGAGAAGGCCATCGTTACAGATGACTGTACAAAACAGCTATACTGAAGTGAATGTTCAATACATTAATTTTGCATATATATTTGCATATATTTTTGTAATTTTGCATTATGTAAACACATGCATTGGCAAATACAGTTTAAGTCAGTCACATTCTTGTTAGCAATAAAAATTATTTTCAAAGAGGAAGCTCAGTACAGTTTATTGAGCACATGAAACATAAGGATACGTGGATTATTTTTTTTAAATGCACACTGTGAAATTGGATGTATTTTTTTTAAACAGTAGCTCTTAAAATTCTGTACTGAGTAATTATTTCTGACAGGCAAAATTAGTTACTCAGAACGACAACATTCATTCAGTAGCAGTAGCTTACTGTGAATACATAAAGATGTGAGCTAACAAGGTTATATTTCTTACGAAATGGAAAAATAAAATAGGGAAAAAAAATTAGAAAGAGGGACCCCAACATTCAGTGGGGCTTGATCCAGATGCAAGAATGAAAATATACAAACTAGGAGTTCGTACAACATTCTCACTTGCTAGCAGAGAAGCTAATGCAGCATGACATCCGTGTTCCAGACTGCAGCTTGCAAAAACCTGTCTCTGAAAGCATCCTCAGGATAGATGCAAAGGTAAGGGGTGAAACAGAGACACTGCAAGACACGGATGAGAAGTCAGCACTGCAGATTTGCATCTCTTTCTCGCAACTCATGCCAAAGACATAGAAGCCTGTTTTAAATTCATGGGGGCACATTCATCTGTCCCTCAGCTGCTCCAAAGCCATTTAACCAGGAACAACTAAGTAGTTTAGAAACACCAGCACAAGCTGCACACGGCAATTACTTCAGAAGTCTTCACAATATTTATTTGGGGAGCAGGGAGGTAAAGGCAAATTCATTCCTTTTTTGCTGTTTTCCTTTGCTTGACTTTTCTACAATGCATAGCAGCAAGGGTATCATCATGCTACATGTTAATTGTGAAATTAAAAACATCTCAAACTACCTTTTAGCCCTGTTTGCTTGGATCCGTCTCGATGTGAAAACAGCGAGAGGCCTATTTGCTTTGTGAGCCACGCAGGGTCTGCTGGTGGGCGCGGGGGCAGCAGCCCCAGGTCCTGAAGCTCTGCCATCCCACAGACTGTGGCAGATGGCAGACACATCCCCTCTTTGCTGGGAGCCCACAGGCAGCACCAGCATTTGCCTGAAAGCACAACCACCCTGCCCTGTCATCCTGGAGGTGAGCTGGTATGGATGGTTTACAAGTAGGGTGTTTCTCAAAGAGGTGAGAAGGCTCTTCAGTTCACAGCTCAGCATGCTTTGACACTGTATTTTCTGCATCTGCCTTTTAACAGTGGAAGAAACTGCAAATTGAGAGACCAAGTCAGCTATGGTCCCTGTGACTAAAACAAAAGAACAATGTTGAAAAGCCTGGCAGTACTTAGGTAGCCATGCTGGAAGTGGGAAAACACTGCAAAGCTGATTTTCTTTTGGAATTAAAAGTTAATTTCCTTGGCTTCACAGGACAGTAAGTTCAACTACTGTAACAAAGACCCGCAATGTGATGAAGCCTTAGTGGTTCAGTTTTTTGTGTCGTTTATCTTCCACGAGCTCTTGCTTCTCCTTTTCTAACCTCCACAATGCTTCCATATCTGCACATCAGGGCTCTTCAAACAGCTTTTCTGGAAGAGAATCAGACTGGAATATAACAGAGGCAAGCTGGAGAGAGGTTGGATAATGGGGCCGGGACATGGGCACTAAGAAGAGGGAGTCACAGACCCCCTCAGTCACACAAGCAGTGACTGCTGTATGGTAAGTCAGAGATGAGATAAGCAGTTTTGAAAGAGAAGAAAGATAAAAAGGCTGCCAAAACCAGAGCTGGATGGGACTGCAGCTTCCGAGCTCAACGGGGAGAAGCTCTCCAGCTTGCTGCCCAAACCCTATCATCGCATACCCTGCAACAGCGTGACAAGTTAGAAAGAAAAATCTTAGCCCTACATTCTGCACCCCACAAAATCCTGAAAAGCCCTTGTTACTCATTTTTTATTATCTTCATCAACTTCTGGTACATAGTGTTCTGTGTCTGCAGCCCACAAAACAGAGTTGAAGGGCCCTGTCTTAAAGAAATAATACAAATCCAAGGCCATTTGTTAAAGGGTCATTTGTTAGTCTCCTGGTTTGCAGTGTTCACAAACAAGCATCTTTCATGACTTAGGTGATGCAGCTCAAGTATTTTACGTCTAAAAACAGCTCAAGGAGAACCTAGAGTCTGGAATATCCCCATAATTTCATGAAGAAATATAAATATGGGTGAGGTGGAAGACAGTCAAGTCTATCATCCATTAAACATAATCATGTCCTTCTTTAGTCTGCATTTGAGGAAGAACAGGGCAATCTAATGTCATCGTGGTATCTACATAAAAAGATTCAATGTATACAGCACTCGCTGTTTGAAATGGGGTGGTTTGAAACCACCCCATCCTCCTTTGGGGAGATGGGGAATGTCCATATCCAATAGATCAAAGCAGGAAAAAACTGAATGACTTAACCAGCTGCTATTGACAGAGTGCAGGGTGACATTAGAAGTCCTGACTTACTGCTTTAGCCACTTAAATGTAGTAAACAACAAAGTAAATAAAGAAGTCTGCCAGCATGTTGATGTCCTTAACTGCAATTCACTTGGTCCCACAAGAGTTCAATATAGACTATGTAGTTATGAAAGTCTGACTGCACACAACGAAATACAACAGGTCCTTTCACTTCAACAGGTTGGTTTTTTTTCAAAGGTATATATAGTTCTGAAAAAAATTAAATTAGCTTACAACAGCATTTGCAAGAGAAATTCGTTAGAGTAACACCAAGAATTTCTAGTGATAGCTAGACTAAGGCACTCTCAAGTCATCCCGGGAATAGGAAAGTGCTGATAAGAGACAGTTGCAAGAAAATTTTCATCTAGTGTTCACATAAGGCCAGCATTAGATTTTCCCTTCCGCATCTATACAAACCCAGTACGAAACAGAGCTGAAACCCTCGACTTCAGGAAGAACAGTACCTAGCACCATCCTCATGAGACGGCACAGAAAACAGAAACAAGCTGCTCTTCACCCAGGCTGGCCAACCAAAGGCCACAGCCTCGTACTTCAAAAGCAAAGGTGGTTACAAGCAGCCCACAACATCAAGGCCACACAGCAGGACCACCGCAGTGCCCGAGACACTCTGTGCAAGAGGTCTGCTGGGTCTACGGGACAACCCACATGTCAGAAAGAGAACCCTGAGCACTTTGAAGCTCAACACTTATCTGGCACAATTTCATAGGCAGCGGTCAAAAAAGTCAGCGCAAAGAGTGACTCTCACCAACGCGTGGCGAGTTTGTCCGTGGAAAGCACAGCTCACCAAGGCATTTCCCACCAAGGAACACTGACAACAAAACAAGCAACATCGATCTGCAAATGGAAACATGTATCTACCACCAAAACGGATTTTGCCAGAAAACACTTCACAAGCTGACAGTTGCTTTTGCTGTTTATGCCTCTAACCACCTTAACGGCTTTGTGTAGAACAGGATGTAATTGGAAACTCTATGATTGTATTCAAGTTGTCAAGGACACAGTTGTCATAGTTACAAGCAGAGCTGAAGTGTCTGTTAATCATGATTGCTTATTTATTTATTGACACCAACAGGATCAAACACTCCCATAACTGTTCTGAAGAACAGAAATGGGGAGATTGGTTTTGTCCTTCAAGTCTTGACAAAACAGTAAATATTGCACACAATAGTGTAAATCTTCCCTAATAAACTGGCTTTTTGCACAGCTACCTTCTCTCACTCCACATTCAGCTGGCATTCAAGTCAGTCTGTTCTGAAAACTGCAGCAAAAGCCCAAAGCAAGATGCAACACTCGAGACAAAAACCTCATGTCTATAGCTTGGAAGTACTGTACAGTATCAGTATCCATCATGACATGGCAACACCTACCTCCCTAATGAGACCAACAATCAGGTCAGAGCTGAACCAGCTGCAAAGCTAGAACAGAAATCTTCAGTCCTTCCACAAAGTTTTAAAACCCATCTACAGTCAGAAGAGTTACTACGCTCATGTGTCCAGGTTCTCCTCCTTAGATGTCCTCTACGCAGGGTTTGGTGGTTGGATATGAATACATCTTTAAAAACAAAACAAAACAAAACCAAACCAAACTTTCTGCTCTTGTCTCTGTTTTCCCTCTCTCCAACAAATACTGGACCAAGAAAAGACTCCTGGTTCATAAGAACAGGTGGGAACGTTGTGATTATGGCACACTAGGATTCAGGTGACCCACTAAACTTTTGAGCAGCTCATATTTGATTCGAGAACCATTGGGACAGCTAAGCTGGGATGAGAGGTACCGACATCTTCCCTGTGAAAGAAACACATTGTCTCAGGAAAAGAAACAATGGAGTCAAAAAAAGCATCTGTTAGAAATTGAGCAAGTTCCAGATCCACAGCTAAAAAAACCTACATAAATGGTGTAACTGTACATAAATGTTGGAAAAAAACAAGGACAACTAAACTAACTAAAATGTTAGCTGAAAAATTTTGTATTTTTTTTAGTCTGTTATTCCCTAACAGTTCCCGCTGAAAAAATTTGCACTTTGATATTTCAGTGAACTTTACTAGCAAGCTACGCGTAAGAACCTCTCCTCAAGCCTATATATTTTGAATCCACTATTTTAAATGAAGATGGCAACAACATATCCGAACCATGCCTGTTAATTTCTACACATTTCCCACACCAAAACAGCCCAGCTCTCAACAGGTTAAACAGCTTAAATTATCACACTGCCGTGCTTTTCAGATTAGTTGCTCCACAAGGGTTCTGGAATTTTGGAAAAATTAAAGTACTGCAAAATACCCTCAGGTGGAGTTTTGTCCACGGAAATTCAGTTATATTCTTCGTAAGATTTTATTCCTCAGCATCCTACCACTGCCTCCTCAGAGGTCATGAAAATATATAGATAAATAGCATCAAATAAAACGTACTGTAAAAGCACAATTTATTCTTCTGCTTCCTGAAATCATAAAATAGCTCACTTGGAGGCAGCCTGCACCAAACCAAGGGAAACATCTTAAACAGGAGGGGGAGTTCCATTCCTCAAGGTGACCCCCATTTCAGTTGAGGACACAGAAAAGCAGACACAAGCAGAAGATTTCTTTTACAAGAGGTCCAGCAAACAAACTGGGGAACAGTTACCCATGCCTACCTATGACAGGGACATTTTAATATCGCACATGCCTGCACATACACGCATTTACCTCTGAACAGAAAGCACGGGAGTGCAGCCCTCACAGGCTCGGCCAGAGTCTGTGCTACCAACCCCTACTGCACACAGGCACAAGGTAAAGGCACTTACACGACTTGGATGAAAACTCCCCGCAGCCAGCTTGCCGGTTGAAAACGCTGCTCTCTCCTTCACTTTAGAGTAGGCTGCTGTCGGCTGCAATTGTGAGAAATGGCATTGCTGTCAGCTCCCTCCTCCAGCAGCCGCTCGAGACTGCCGGCAGTGAGGACAGGCATCACCCGGAGGTAACCCCGAGCTGTGACCCTGCAGCTTAGCTGGGGGGAATGCCCCGGTTAACGAAGGCTAATGAAACCAGCTCCTGCAAGCTATACCCTGTGCTCAGCCAAACCCAGGGGAGAGTAACACCCAACTTGCCTCAAACCGAGATCATCTGGCTCTGCCCGTTGCTACTCCAGCACCTCTGGCATGTGGGTGTAAGCCCATCAGCTCGAACAGGCTTCTGAAAACAAATCCCTGAGATGCAGAGTCAGACTGTATAAACATCTGACATGGCCCCTTAGTTTTCAAGAATTGTGGAAGCTGAAGAATAATTGTCCTTAAACCCCTTTGTTCTACTCAGGTTTGCAAATATCCCGAGGGTGACACTTGGGCACACAACTGTCATAAAATAACCTTGGTTCGGTTCAGTTCCTTCAGGTTGTGCACAGGCGCAGGCAGTGCAACAGCCAGCATGCGTACTAATGCCACCTCCCGCCGCGCACTGCTGGAGTCGGGGAATGGGAGAGACATGGATACGCACAGAGAATGAACAGCAGCATCCCTGCAGGCCCGTGGACGCAGGGAAAGCCAGCACAAGGGTGCCATCGCCGAGGCAGGGATGCCATCGTCAGGTTGCCATGGTGCCAGGGGGCAAGAGAGAAGATGCGCTGGAGCGCAGGAAAAGGCTGAGCCGCTTCAGATTTAAATCCCTATGACAGCGTTTCTGCCGAGCCACTGCACGGTTGCTGTGGCAACCGACGAGTGAAAAATCACCGAGGAAATCTGTAATTATTACAAGCGAGGTGGTGACTTACCCACTTCAGCAATCAGGGCATTACAAGGACTGGAGCAGAGGAGAGGGTGCTCCGCGTCCCCCAAACCGGCAGAGCTGCACTGCAGCAGGGAGCCAGGGGCCAGATCCTAGCTGTGGGACCTGATTTATGCTCTGTCGCCGTGGGTTCCAGCTGTGGAATGCGATGTTTTGGCAGGATGTTTTCCTAAGCGCGGGGTCTGAAGCCTGCTGAGGGGCTGTGACCGAAGCGTCTGCACCCACGTGCCGCAAGGAGGGAGACGACGGAGCAGCCTGGTCCTTGGGGAACCAGAGCCAGCCCAAGACTTCTGCTGCCTTGGTTCAACGCAAGCACAGTAGGAAGGGTCTAAGACAGACAGAGGAAGGAAGGACAGACAGTGGAAGCAAGCGACAAAGATAGAAGATGCAATGCTCGCAGGAAGCAGCTAAAGTCCCTGGCAATTTAGTGACTCCAGTTTGTGCTGCTACTAAAGCACCACGCTTTCTTCTTCTACCTTCTCTCAGTGCACTAACAGGAGCAGTACTTGATGGGGGTGGATGTTGTGATGATTACCATGCTAATAACAGGAACGACGAGGGACAGAAAGTCATTCAGGTAGACCAAACACACTCTGCAGTCTCTCTCCATTGTAACATTATCCTGACACAGATAATTTACACACCAACAGATGCGACGCCAGCATCCACAAAACCAATTTATATCCATTGCAAGAGTACATGGTTTAAAGTTACTATGTTGTTTTCCAGAGCTCTTCTACATGAAATGGACAACTGATGGCCATTCAGACAAACTGCTAATGAAAATGCCATTAATACCAATAAGGAAGGGAATCAAACGTGGCTACCCCTGCTTTGGTTCCCTTCTCCTTCACCGTAAGACTGTGGCCTGGGATCCCACGTGAGTAGCAGCAGCCGTCAAGAAAGGAGCCCAGACTGCAGTCGTTTATATGACAGATACCATACTGCTCCTAAGTAACAAGCTGTCGATTTGATCCAAATTAAAGACTAAAGCTGATCCCTCACCTTCTTCATAATTTAAATTCTGTTATTAATTACATACACAGACTGTAAATGACATATTTAAAATGGTCTGTACTGGTTGCCAGACGGTAAAACAAATTTCTGACTCTAAATTGAACTTGTTAACTAGCTAACGTACCACAGAAAGTGCAATAATCCTATTCAGACAGATGGTTAGCTCAGGGACACATCACAAACTAGAGGGGGAAGGACTGAGAGAAGTTGTAGGTATTTACACTCACACATATAAAACATTGGATTCAAAGGCAATGCTTTCTATTAGCGATTTATTACTACACTTATTCAGTGAATAATCAGGATTATAGTTCCTAAGGGTGCACTCCATGGAGATCGAGGTATGACAAACAAATTCTTGTGCCTCTGCTGAGCGCTACCTTACATGATGTGAGGCCGAACTCACTAAACAAAATTATCCTGGATGAAAAGTACTTCTTACTGTGAAGTGTTACAGTGGTGCTAACAATTGATATGACAATATCATCTAGACACTCCAGTCAGCATCACGCCCCATCATGCTAAGTCGTGTCATGTCCAACTTCTTGGAAACTCATCCTCCAGAGAGAGAGTTATTCAGTAGCAGATTTTTATTTGTAGTGGATTTTTTTTGTTTTTATCCTTGCATCTAACGGTTCAACATTAAACTGTCACTTCCTAGGTAGGATGTACGTTCTTGCTGTTAGGTATGGCTACTTTCAGCCTCTTCGCTCGCAGCGCAGCCCTTCCATATCCATAGTTACCCTGCCTGGCAGACTGGATGCACAAAGAGGATGACAATGACTTGTGTAGGTCCTGTCACAGGGGAAAGAACGTAGAAGTCCCAGTCATTCTTATGTCAGTGATTTAAAGAATCTACAACTGCCAACCACTTGTTTAAGATGTATTAAAAATGTGCAGTTCACAAAACTGTGCATTGTACCAAGAAAGCCATGGACTTCCATTTGATTTAATTAAGAGAACACTGACAACGAGATCTAGTTGAATAGTCCATCACTGGAAAGGTCATCACCAACCACCCACGGTAAGTATACAATCTGGTGATATGCAGCTTTCCAAGGAAGACTCGTTACACAATCTTCCACTGTTAGAAAATAACCTCCTGCTTTAGCAGAATCAACAGCATGTCATTCCACTGCTAGATGTATATTTATGTATCAATACTACATATATCTTTCTGAAATACATTATGATGATACAAGGCAAAATGGGGAAGAGATTCTGGCTGGTCCACAAGACCAAGTAAAAGCACAAGGTTAGTATAAAGGGTATTTTGTTTTTATGGAAAATATTGGAAGGTTTTGCTATGTTATCAACTGCTGGCTTTCACTGCAAATGATGGCAAATTCATCCAGAAGCAACTCTATAGCCGTCCTTAATCCCCACCTCACACTCTAGAAAATATCTGCTACAATTTGTTAGCAAAAACAAAGCATTTCAAACAACACAGAGCTACAGTACTTGAGAAAAATTCAGTATCCGGAAATAGCAACTCTAGGGTAGAGACAAGATGTCAAAATCCTAAACATCATACACGCCTGCAAGAAACGGGAACAAAGTACACTAGTATCACAAAGCAGAGGGCAAGGCATGAAGTCCTAGTCCTCCTTCAAAAAACAGAGTTGCCACAAGACTAAAAGGCAGGGTCTCGGGACCCCAAACTTGCATGAAAAGGACAAGCAACACCTCTCTTAAGGGTCTGCCATGTTTGGAGGAAGAATAAAGCACTAACTGGAGTGTCAAATCAACTTTCAGGTACTGTAAACAGTAACAGTACTTACTAGGTTCACTTTAAAATATATTAAAAAAATCTTTCAATGTAGCTGGAAGAAAACATAAAGTAAGACTATATAAATGTTGACCCCAAGTTAATTATAAAAATCTGAGCAAACGATTTGCAGACTGAAGGGTAAGAATATTATTTGGACAAAGAGGACTATCATGAAGGGCAAAAAAGTAAAAGGAAAGACTGAGATTGCTTAGCTTTGCAGGAAACCCAACATACTGCAGCTTTTCCAACCTGTGGCTACTCAGAAGACTGCTTCCTACCCTAGCACATTCAATAGCATGACACTAAGTGTACAGAGGTAGTTTTTCCTCTTTAAAAGAAGTAAAAAGCCTCATGAACAGAGTGGAATTCACCGCAATAAATACCACTAACATGCAGGGATTTCTTTTGGTGTGCAGATGCTCAGCTTAAAAAAAGAAAGAGTCAGAGGTTGCATGTGTGCAAGGGCACACCTAAACCGTACCTGCATTACTTACAAATCAGTAACTGGTATAACTTACACTGACACAGGGACAGTGGGATCACCCCACTCTGTTCTTCAGATGCCAACTACTTTAATTCCCATTGAACATGAGAACTTCACATTCACAAGGAGGAGAAGGAAAGTGATATAGGAATTAAGCACAATTACTATGAATTTATACTATTCAAAAGTCCTATTATTGTGTGTTTATTCAGGCAATAGTTTGAAAAGAACAGCAGTTGGGCAGTTTCCATGGGAACATAGATATATACACAGTGTTAATCAATAGACTCTGTGGCTAAATGCCTTAGTATGTTTAGAAAATTATTTTTGGGCTCCAGATGGACAAAGAAACTAGTGCCAATCTGATTCAGCAAGATAGATATTTCTCAAGCGATCCCTTTTACTTCACGGGGCCCATTCACAAAACTGTAGTTGTGAATGAGCCAAAGCACTCTTGAATTAAAAGCAAGGTAGAAAACCTGGTAACCGCAAGACTCTCTGAAGGTTATCAAAATCCGAAAGTTACCCACTAGGGAAAAAACCCACATGGCTACTGCATAAACTGTGCTTATTTACTCCTTATATATTGCCTATTTGACAAAAATAATGAAGCTGCTGCATTACAACATTTCACAGAAGTGCTAAATACCTGGACACAAATTTGAGGAGGTAAATTAGACCTTATTAAGTGTGCTAATGGCTAAACTCACTGGTAAAGTCTCATCAAGGTACATCTATACTGCACCCTCTACTCATGATAACACTAACAACCACATAAGAGACCGAGTGTTGTTTTTCTGAGTCTGGTACATACAAGCTACGAATCACACGAATGTGAAGATTCTGTATGTCACATTTAGGTAGTTAAAAATTGTTGGACAGTTTTGGGAAGGCTGCTAGTACTGGACAAATCTTTATAAAAGTTTCTTCTACGAGTTGAGTAAGTTTAGCTTAGTTGCTGGGGTCAGAGAAGAGGAGCCTGGAATCAAGCAACTGTCCAAAGAATCCTCGTGTAACTTGATGCTCAGAGAGGCTGCACAAACATGATATTATGTCAGCTGCTTCTGGAATCACAGAAGATACCTGCTATTTCCGTTTCATAAAGGAGAAGGCCCATTGGACTGGAATCACAGACAAGCTAAAAGGAGGAATAGAAAACAACTGATTTTTAAGGATTTGGGAGAGAACCTGTTCTGGAATATCTACTTGCACCCACACTCCAAGCATGTTTTGAAACTTTGCAAGAAGTACCCAAAGCCAGCATCCATGCCACCAGCAGCCAGCGTGAGTGCCACACACTTCACCTCCCGCACTGACCATTTCAGAGCAGCTCTATGCTGGCTCTGTTCATTTCCAGCAACCAAGAGAGCCACTGGATGTCTTGCAGCTCTGCAAATATCCCATGAGGAACATCCACAGGCCCTGCAAGGAAATATCTTGCAAATATAGGCTGTAACGATGAATACTAAATAACAAATCAGCTGGCAATACCACTAGCCTTAGCGTGGTGGGACAGGTAGGAGATTGTACATTCTGTCAAATACCACAAAAATGCTGTAATAAGGGCAGAGAAAGGCATCTTAATGTAAGCTGTCCAGTGGCATAGGGCAGCAGCTATCCTCCCTTTTTGCACTGTCAAGACAAGCCTGCCTCTGTAACTACAATATTGCCACAAAGGCACTGATAAACACTAGGAACGACTGCTGTATCAAAAAGAGATCAAGGTAAGCCTATTGCCAGTGTAATTTTAAGCAGCTCCCCCAGATTACTCCAGGATGAATACAGTCAGTATGGAATAAGGAGCTAGTAGTTAGGTTAAACAGCTTGTTTATTTATTTAACAAAAATCTGTTAAGGCAAATGTTTACCTTTCTAAGGATAGCTCATGAAAGTAAGCAGTGCTAGCACGATGGCACATCGGAGCCCTTCCCTTCAGAGCGCTGTCCTCCATCCTCCTTCAGTGGTACTTAACCTCTCCCTCTGAAGAGGCCCCAAGAGAGCACTATCATAGCAGCCCAGAAAAAGAAAAAGGCAAATTTTTCTTCTGATTCATAAAATCAGGGTTTCACTGAATGGATGCAACTGCAGGATTTATCAGTAATCAGGTAATTCTTCACAGAAGTTACTAAATCATGTACTTTGTTAGCCTTTAGAAGCAGTGTCAAGTATTATCTCAAGCTTTCCCTTTTCCCTTTTTGCCGTTAACTAGTGACAGTAGCTGAAAGATAATCAGAGGTTGAAGTTTCACAATAGATGAGAGGAATGCGGCTGCAAGCCTGCAAAGCTTGCTTACCAGCCAGAGCAGAGGATCAGTTATGCAAGGCTGCATATGGATTTTGACCAGATATAACAAACAGTCCCTTTCTCCTCCCTTTTCCATTCAGAACAATAAAACTGGACCTGTGAGCTGTTTCCCATTGTTTATCAGATCACTCTGGAACATTATTTTCCCTGAGAATTTTCTGAAAAAAAAAAAACCAAACTAAAAACCCCCAAAACCCCAAAAAAACCACCTTTTGCAAGTGTTGCATTCAGAAATGAGGTACAGTGTCACCCAACCAGCCCTGGGTTTTCAAGGGTTAGTAGCATCTTCTTAGCCTCTTTTCTGAAGAACTCCACTTTCATCTAGCGCTCCTGTCACCTGCATGGCTCGGTCTCTCCTCCACACCAGAGAGATTCCCAGTTTGGAGAAGAGACATCACGAAACCCTTCACAGCATTCAGTGTAGTCACAAGTTCAGCTCAGAGAAAACGAGGTACACCAGTGAAAGGAAACATCTGAGCAGTATGAGGAACGAGAGGTCCAACCAGAGTAGCCACCACGCTTGACTCACTGTTGAAACATCACCTACCCATGAACCCCCATTCATCGTAAGTCCTACCACTTTGACCAAACGAAGTCCCACTACTCCAAAATCTACAGAGAAGCAAAAGAACAAACTCTGAACTCATTCATGATCATTACATTGGATCATGTAACGGTCCAATGTTTATGAAGAAAGTAACACCAGGAATCTTACTTGTTGCATCAGAAGAGGTATTTTCAAACCACCTTCTTAGCCAAGGAAAAATAAAGATTAGTGACTGCTTACTTAAATTCTCATCAGTAATCTCCTGCTACTGTTAAAGGGAACTTCTAAAAGAACTGACATTTTTTATTTCATAATTGGAAGAAAAAAAGCACAAGATTTGTTAGCTACAGTTACTGCAACGCACAGATGTTTCCTGGGATCACGAAAGTTCTTCCCAGTCAAAGGCCTCATAACATCATGAATCCAGCCCCTAGCACTGTCTGCCACTATCTCCATTTGCCTCCGCTCCCTCTCTTAATAACACAAGCTAGGCCTTTTTATGTTTTCCTTCAGCTGCTTTTTACAATGGACAAGGCAGAAGCGTCATGTTACAGCAGTTACACCGGCCCCTTGCAATACCCGCTGTCCAAACCACGGAACAAACTGAAGATTTTCACTCCGTAACTCCATTACCTGGTATAACTGCACTGCAAACAAGGAGCATGGAGTTCATCTCAGCCAAGCTCATCCTCTGCTTTCCTGCCTCCATCAGCACACTCTGATTGTATAATCCTATTTCCCTCTCGAGGAAGCTGCATTGCAGCAATAGCTGTGGAGTAAAAAACAAGGTTTGCTTTGTACTGGAGCTGGGAGGAGAGAACATTGAGGCAGACGGCAGTACGGTCCCATAGAGGTAAAATACATCCCTCATGCCTGCCGTCTGGGGACCATTGCTGTCAGCATGGTCAGCAGAGTGATGAAATTGGTCAGGATTCTGAAGTCACAACCTCCAGCCTGTCCGCAGCACTGTGTGGGAGGACTACGCTCTGGCCTGTTGCCAGGAAGCATCTTATGTCTGAAATCTGTCCTGTCATGCCAGAGCAGCTTGTTTTGGTTTCTAAACAGTTTTTTAACCTGCCATATTCTCTAATTGCCACTGAGGAAATAATCTATATCATCAGATTTATACAGTGAACTGTTAAAAATGCTTCAATACAAACTCAGTCCCTCCATCCTACTGCCAGTGTCCTAATTTTTTTTCAGTGTACATCGCAACACTAGTATCACGCAAGCACCTGGCAAAACACGTGTCATTCATGCCAGATGCAGAAAGAGAGGTGACAGAGAAGAACAAGATGACTGGTTCCCATTATTTGGCATCTAATATGAAGAAAGCCTAATAAACAGATTTGGAGGAAACATCATACAAACAAAAAATCTAACTGCTAATAAGTTACACGAAGCTTATTTAAAATACTTAATTTTTATGTTCGTTACGTTATTTATTCACATTTTTTTATTATTGCCATACCAATATAAAACATACAAATTGATTTCAGTTGTGTTTACTGTCAAGGGGTGCTGCCAAGAACCTCTGCACACTCTATCCTTCGCTAAAAGAGGAAGCCAAAATTGGCATGCTGTTGTGATGTTCAAAGTCTTTAATCAAGATTGAGCCTGATGCAATACAAATACAAATCAGGGATATTATTCTTTCCTTTCCCTGCAAACTAGTTTGGGTTTTTTCCCCCTGTTTTCCGCAGTGGCTTCTGCGAGCCTATATTCCTGCATTATTTCATTCAAAAAGGAAAAGTGCTAGAAGGGCAAGAGGTGACATCTCTTCTGAAAAAATCTGTAAGGTTGTTCATTTGCTGGGCAGGAAGGAGGAAGGGGTGATTTAATACCAAGATTACAGGCAAGAAAGCTAGCATGAAACCATCCAGCACTAGGGTACAGATTTCCATAAAGAGCTTGCTGCCTTGTGCTTTGCCTGGTATGAGGCTTACAGATGGAAGATGGATAATTTAAAATTGAGCCAAACATCAAAAATAGGACAACATGAAAACATCATCACTAATTTACGTCCTCTCCCAACACCCACTGTTTCGTTCTGTGAGAAACCAGTGATGAAACCAAGGTTACAAGGGGAAGAAAAAAAAAGAAACACAACCCTCAAAAAAAAAATAAAAACTACCCACAAAAAACCCCACCAAACAACTAGAAAGAAAACCTTGTGCTGCAAATCCACACTCTTTGGTAGCACTCCTCTGCTCCCATAAATATATCACAGGGCTTTCTAGCCATCCAACCAACCCACAAGTAACCTGTGTACTCCAGGCTGAGATGCCCACTAACATCGCTGGCAGGACAGCACCTCTCCTCACTTTTCCTTTCAGTTCACCCTGTCCACCCTTCCAGCTTCCCTTTCCACACAAGCAGGTCTTTTATCCAGCAGGCTACCATATGTTCTGCTATACCTCCTACAGAGCTATAATGGTCTTCTAGTCAAAAGCATTTGTTTTCAGAGCTGACAGGTAGGACTAAGAGGCCTTAAAACAGATCTGAGACACAGTAAACACAAGGGCTGGAAAGCTATGTGGGAAGACCAGTAGATATAGAGAGTATGTCATAGCTGACACTGCGGGCAGGCTAAAAGGCTTCAGGAAAGAAAAATCTGGTGTGCCCATGACATGCAGATGGCAGAAGAGAGGAAAGGAAATGCAAGAAAGCTGCATTGATCCTGATGCCAGGATCCATACTTACAAATATGGCCAATACATCTGTGAAAGCCACACTGTCAGTGGGGAACGGAGAGCAGACTTTGACACGGGAACCTGAACTCAAATCTCTCAGCTGACTCAGCGAAGAGTATCACAAGGGATTCAGCCGAAAATATGAATGCGCTATAAACCAAAGGAAGCATGTGCAGGTTTCTTCCGCAACAGCGGTCTCCTCCTGTGGCTAAGGAAGAGCTTTCTGCTTGGGAAGATCACACCTCGGTGATGCACTCCCAGTACCATTGCCCTTCTGCAGCCTGCCAAGCCAGGCTGGGAAAGGGCACGTTGTGGTACCCCAAACAGGTCAAGGCTAAACTGGATTCTACTTGTGTATTTTAGCAGGTGCCAGGTAAGAATTACTCAAAGAATGATTACTTGGTCTTTTGGAGGACATTGCTAAAAAATTCCTACATAACATACAATTATATACGGGTACAACAGTTGCAAAGCAAAATTAAAACTGAACTTTGCTTGGGGATGGCAAGGAGAATTCCATCTGGAATAAGAAATATTTTTAAGTGTTTCAGATAAGGAAAGCTGGAGACAGGTTTAAAAGTTGGTTTACTCTCAGAATTACAGCTGTACAGCTAAACCAGTAGTTTGGGACTTCATCCTGTCACCTGCAGTGCACTTGACACATACTGACTTTTTACATGAAATCTTTAGGCTGAATTACTCTAAACTGCCCCCAGAAACACCATCAAAATTAGGCTTTAACTTTTAAACTACCGAGTTTCACAAGTCACAAGAAGATAAACACTTCTTAGAGAGCTTCGCTCCCTGCCAATACCAAGCTGTATTTCAGCGAAATCATAAAATCTAAATGGGAAACTCACCAAGTCTGAAGCTTTATTGCCTTTAAAGTGCCTACCTTGCCACAGAAAGAGTACACTGCCTTCCAGCCAGAGGCCAAAATAAGAGTTTGATACAGTACAATATAAGCACTCATCTACATAAATGCTCTTTTCCTGCATTAAAACTGAGAGATTCACTAAAATAACTGCAGTAAACAATACAAAGGGGAATCACTTAAGTTTGAATAACTAAGTTCACATTCCTGGCCTGTTTCCTCAAGCTGGCAGTGTTCGCTTACTAAAGGCAGTACTTTTAGTTGAGTGGTTTTAGTGTGTTCTCACATCAAACAGCACAGTGGAGCTTTATCATTTTTTAAAAAGTAAGCTCATCACTAGGGCAGACCTGTGTCCTTGACACCGCAGGTGTCAAGCTTTCAGAAGTACAGCTTCAGAAGCGGCCGCAATATACCTTCACAAAGGCAGCTAGTGAGATCAGCTGCTAGCTGGTGCAGTAAAATAATTAAATGACTATCCAGCCTGAGCTGGAACATGTATTCATTTCCTCAACAGAATTCGGAACTGTAGAAGCTGCCACACATAAAACAAAAGTACTCCAAATCCACAAACTAGGACAGAGAACATAAACTTCATGCTGCAAAAAGTGGAATTTATTTTCAAAAGCAAATCACACTCTCCGAAAACGTTCTCCCTGCTGCAAATAGACATACCTCCGCTGGACAGCAAGAGAGACAACCTTCTTCCATATAACCAAGAACTGCAACACATATCCAAGATTCCTACCTGATTCTTCTGCTGAATTTCTAGTATCTGGCTAACTAAGAGATGGGAAATGAACAGTAAAATATTTTGCAAAAGGAAAGACAATCTAATACAAGGATGCAGTACAGAACCGTACTCCCACAGATCTGAAAAGAGTCTGAAAGCCACATAAACAGTTTAGGACAATATTCTCCGTTTTATACACTTTGCATGCTTTGGAGAACCCCTAGAATACTGTTATTTTTGCACAAACACCATATGGCTAGGAAAACATCACTTTCTCTGTTTTCCTGGCCCATCGCCGTCATTTCAGGAAACAGGACTGTGATCACAAAATTCAGAAACAAAGAGGGGACAGAGATGTATGGCTTTTAAGCCATAGAGCAGTGGCTGGTAGAATCATCTACTTCAAGTTGGTAGCAGCTCTGACCCCTAAGGCAACCTCTTCTGTTCATAAACAAAAGGAATTTGGAAGCACATCAGTTTGGAACAAGAAAAGGGTGTTTTCAGCCTCCTGAAGGATAAACCCATTACATAAGTTTTAAAGCATATCCATCCTTCCATAGGTGATAGGCCCACATTGATAGTTATCTGTGTAGTGTATTTGTGGTCTTTAAGCTGCAGTGCTCCTGATGTGTCATTTTTGCATTAGTTACCTATACTTTCACAGCTTCCTACACGTCAATACTAACTGCTCATCTTCTGATAGAATCCAGCTCTTTCCTATTATTTACTCTTTCAAATGGGATAAGATATCTCACTATTTGATTGAGACTTATCATTACACCTGAAAAGCTCTTTAAGAGCTTATAAAGAACTGTAAAAGAATAGTAGGCACTACTGGAAAAGCCTGCTTGAACAAAAATGGTGCACACAGATTGACAACTTGCAACATACAAGAAGGAATCAAACGGTCTTTAAAAACAATAAAGAGGAGAGGCATTTTACACGAAATGTAAGAATTACCCCATCAAGACTTATTCCCTTCTTCTCCCTGCTCCCTCTTGCAAAGGCAAAGCCAAGAGCAAAGGAGGTTCATCCAAATTCAGAGTCACCACTTGATTAAAAGGATGTGGTATACAGCCAGATTTTAAGATATAACAGGGTTGTACCTTAACAACAGGGATACAACAATGAATGCTATACTGTTCATACAGTACATACATGTATCGCTGCTAAACAGCCCTTTTTTGAGACATTTCCACAAGCTGTTTCCATTTGGGTAAGAGAGGAGAGGAATCTTAATTTGTACTTGAAACCGCTAAAAGTTTTTTAAAGTGTTTCCAGAATGGACTCTCAATCCTAGAAGTCATAGAGCTAAGAGGCCAAGCGCCAGATCCAACTTGTCTTAGACCAGCTGTGACATCTTCCTAATTCTGTGAACCCTGACATTATAATCACTGCAAGTATGAAGTTAAGCAGTAGTAGAGGTATATGTCATGAGGTAACTTGAGCTGCTTTAACTCAGGCACAGTGATCAGAGCACAAACCAGGAGGAACACTCTGCAGCCAAAGTTACACCTCCGAGGTTAGGAGTCGTCCCTGTCAGCACACCTCGCAGGGCTGAGATCTGTGCAGTTGTACCTAAACACACATACACCTATTGCCAGACTGCTGATGAATACAGCTGTGGGGTATACACGGCATTGTACAAACTGTTCTAAAGCTTCACTGTTAAGCACAATATAAACCAGACAGGGCAAGGGGGAACCACCTGGAGATCTCTAAGCTGCTGGCAGGTGCAGCAAGAACTGGTTTGGACATATATACACATGGCCTGTGAGCATCTTAACTCGTCTCTGCTTCTGAAAGAATCCAGATCAGGACATTTTCCTTTTCCAATGACAGCACAGCTGCCAGCAGGACACCTACTGATTTCCTCAGTGTTTATTTGCATGCTGTGCTTGCTTACTGCCTCTTGGGCATAAATATCCCATTTTATCCACTTATTTCAGTTTACTTCGTATCTGAATGCACAAGACACCTCACTCTACAGTATGCCTCTAAGCCTGTTATTCCTCAGAAGACTAAAGGGCTGGGCTTTAGAGAAAGCAGTTCTATTGCATTTTTCTCCCCATGCATTTTACAAGCAGTCAGCTTGTCTAATAACACCGTATACTAACAGCAGACTCAGGTCTCCATTATCTGAGGATGTCTGCATCACAGTCTTCTGCACTCCAGATTGTCCAAAAGGTACAACACAGTGCAATGGCAGAGCACTGGTTGACTGCAGACACAGAAGACCTGAACATCGATCCCAAGTCCAAAAGGCTACCCACCAGGTTACTTGCAATAACAGCTTTCTTTCCCTGTATCTGTCTCAATTTCTCCATCTGCACAGTCACTCCTGTGATGTTTATCTCATTTCTGAAGTGCTTTAAACACTAAGGATGAGAAACACTATGACATCCAGATATTATCCTTCTTTGCATGTGCTGTGCTTTAGTACTGTGAGCTATGATCCAGCATTTGAATCACTGACCTCCAAGTCTATATATGTAACTCCAGCCAGAGGAGACAAACTGACCCCAGACACAATTTGCCCAGCACTCACACTACTCAACTACACAGAAAGACCAATTACAGTAAAAAAAAAAAAGCAACAAGAGCTGAAAAAAAATGTCCTCAATTCAATTTAAAATACAATAATCAGATTATAATAGGATTCAATAGGTAATTTCCTTATTGTAGAGTTTCCAGAACATAACCCTACTAGCACCCTCCTTTTATACCACTTGGTTTTCATCTCTTACTGAACTCCTTGCCTCAAATTATAGGAGCAAAGACTCTTTTAAGAGCCCACACCCATGAGCCATGCCTTTGAACTGTAGGGCAAAATCCAATTTTTGAAAGCCTGAACATTCACTACGTATTAAAACGTTACTTGGAAATCTCCCACAATAGTTCAGTTTCTTTGCATATCATTCCCTTCACTATATTTTATTAACAGAGCAGGAGAATCACAGAGGCAAAAGCCAAGCTAGACAAAGGCAAAGCTCTGGGTAAACTAGCTTAAAGCGCAAATGAAGGTAAAAGAAGTGAAGTCAAGGGGATCTCAAGGCAAAGCCTGAGTAGTGGCTTGGGGTTTGCATCACCAGCATTGGCTGGAGAACAGGAAACCGAAAAGAACTGGTGAATCTAAGCTGGGAGAGCAGCAGCAGGCCTCCATAAACACCATTACTGAGGATTTCCAGTCAGCTGGCTGCAAAATCTTAAGAAGAGGAATGCTATATGCAAAGTCAGTTGTGTCTTCCCCACGGTAGGCACGTATTTTCTCACAGGTTTTGTGCCCTCGCGTTCCCCTGTTTTCCCTTTTCCTTTCCACAGGCCTGTGTCAGAGTCCACCCGTGTGTCGGACGCGAGCCCTACAGAGACAGTGCACCTGCACGGGGCACAGCGCATGACACACGTCTTAAGAAGAGGAATGCTATATGCAAAGTCAGTTGTGTCTTCCCCACGGTAGGCACGTATTTTCTCACAGGTTTTGTGCCCTCGCGTTCCCCTGTTTTCCCTTTTCCTTTCCACAGGCCTGTGTCAGAGTCCACCCGTGTGTCGGACGCGAGCCCTACAGAGACAGTGCACCTGCACGGGGCACAGCGCATGACACACGCCACCACGGCTAACAACAAATCCTCC